>NC_056739.1:510782245-510877245 GCF_019279795.1 Protopterus annectens
AGTATTGTGATATGCCATAGTGTAGATGTGTAGCAGTTGACATTGTAATACTGGTATATACACCATTGTAGCACTGTATAAGGGTGATGTTTCACACTTGTCCCTACTGTAGGCCATTTGTCCCACCATTATTTTCATTACTGTGCATGCATTTTGCAATGACAGGATGTTAGTTATATTGCAGGAGTCTGACATACCCTTCAGATTCACCATCATGGTGACCACTGTGATCCAGTGCAGTTAAAAGCAGCAATACGTGAACATGTATGGCATGCATTATGGGTAGATGTGTTAAACGTGAACATGGAAGATACCATGGCCATAACATGACCAGTGTATTGGCAAACTTGAACAAACACCATACTCACCAGCTACAGGCTGATTGCCTTGGAGGTATACCAGAGGGATCTACATAAGTGTGTGAAAGATGTGATGTCAGTAGCCACAGCTGTGGAATTGGTACAGGGTAGGTGCAGCATTACAGTACATCAACAGTACAAGCCCACAACACTACAGATTATGCACATCTGTTTATTGCTACTATGCAGCAACAGACTATATATATGTCATGTCATATATGCATGATCTAACTGTACAGATGTGGATGGATACGCAACAGTGGTTTATTCATGTGCCCTGTGGCCTTACTTGCATGCTCCTCTGCTATTGTGTGGGAAGCACCCACCTCCACTAAGCTCTCCACCAGGTGTTCTGTGTGCGGGTGGGCAGGTGCCCCGAGGCTAGCAAGGAGCTCCTCAACATGTGTCAGGGAGCTGGATAGCATGACCCCCCATTGCGAGCTGATCCCCCCTGACTGCAACAGCACACTGATAGGCATGCAAAGTAGGTCTGTGCAATGATGCTGGACCTGCTCGTAACTGTGGTTATGCAGGCCTACATCATTTAGCCTGTGGGCAAGATCGTTCCACAGGGCAGTCTGCTCCTGCTGCTCATGGGCTGTTCGGAAGAACAATACCTGGTAGTGCTGCACCAGGTGTGAAATAATGACATAATTTTCCTCCGCTGTATAAATGGGGAGCCTCTCCCTGGACATTTTGCTTGAAAGACATAAAGATGAAAACAGGTCCGAGGACCTCATACAGCAAGGTTATCATAGTTTTTAATACACATCTCTGTCCCCACCCACCATATCTGCAACAACGATCTGATCACAAAACTCAATAGGTATGTCTACAGAATACCTACCATTGGGACATATATTGTATTGTACAACACTTTCTGCTATGTGTTTGTAGTCATGTTCCCTGTGGGAACACTATAATTGGTGGCCTGTTACAGACAATGTCACCTGCATGCCATTATAAGGGCACTATGGTTCCGTATATGCATGTAGTTTGTTTGCTATGTGATTGCTGCACATGTTGTTTTGCATTATTGGAGACATATGTGCATGCTGTTGGACATGATCTGTGAATGTGTGGACTATTACTACCCACATATGTTCTATACCAGTGGCACAATAGCATGTTTAGGGAACAGTTGCCAGCAGAACCACCTCTCCATCCTCTTCTGGCCATGTTACAAAGCCACATCACATGCGGGACCCACCCTGAGACCTCCTCATCTACTGGTTCTGCACTACCTTCAGGTGGAACCACCTCAGGGGATGGCATTCACCCCCACCCTGGGAGAACACACACAGACATGATCCTGTCACCAGAGGTCAGGTCAAGGGTCTGGTGCATAGGAAGCTCCACAGAGACTTGGGGGGTGTGCTATAGCACCTTGAGGCCTTCAGTACACACTCACAGGGTCTGCATGCTTGTCCTGCTCAGCCTCCAGCCCAGGCACCTTCAGGGCCATGAAGCTGATGTTGTGACTGGCCATGGGTGGGGGCCTTGGTCCCATTGTTTCAATATGGGGGCTCATGGGGCTTCCACATTGCAGACAACATTCCTCATCCAGGGTGTTTCCCCACCACATGTGTCATATACCTCCCCTGTAAGCTGTCTTCTCTATCTTCTAACCCACCTCCACAAATATACCTGCTATCCTTCCTGAAATTCCCAATCCCACCTTCACAAGCAAGGGCAATGTGTTCCCAACATGGGGTTCACACCTGACATAACCAGTAGGGGACATGTATTTATATACATATGTTTGTATGTGCTTGTATATATGTAGACATATATCTATATATGTGTAGATGTATATTATGAGTTGTATATATATATATATATATATGTGTGTGTGTGTGTGTCTGTGTGTGTGTGTGTGTGTGTGTGTGTGTGTGTGTGTGTATGTATATATATATATATATATCTATATATATATATATATATATATATATATATATATATATATACACATATACACACACACACACACACACACATATATATATATATATATATATATATATATATATATATATATATATATATATATATATATATATATATACGGGGTACATTCAGACATCAGGTCCACACTAACTCTTCTTTCTGCACAGCTGCACTGTTCTGCCTTGCTACAACACAGACAGGTGCCACATGTGGACACAGCCTAACATTAGGGGGGGTATATATAGGGACAGATTGCAGGTAAGCCTATTACACAACTATGGCATTTCTGCATGCTACATTACACATTAACATGACTGTCCTGCAAGTGGCGGGCTCTGGAATCCACGTGTCCATCATAACAGCATTACTTCCACCACCAGCTATTGGCCACACTAATATACATATCTTGCATTACACAACACACACTATGATGGCTTACATCTTGTCAATGAGTGCTGATCTGCACAGTTGACAGATATGGCCCACTGCCCACAGGGACAGACACTATTGTCCATAACAGTTGTTCATTTGGACATCATTACAACAACAACACCTGATGGCACATATAAATCATTCCTCATCATCTATCCCATTATTATGGACCAAGTACTACATTCAATTACATGCATATATACTTCACATACCTGTTGTGGGAATGATGTATCTTCTAGTTTGCTGTGTGGATGGCCAGATGGATGTGTTTTTTTTTTTTTTTTTGCATTTGCTTTCACTCTCTCTTGCTCCCTCTATCTCTGTCTCTATCTCTATTTCTCTATCTCAGTTGGTCTCCACTAAATGGATTGAGCTGCTTTGAATAGCTTGCAGCATGGATTTTGTAGGTGATGCACATGATCAGGTGATGGCCTCTGCACCAATCAGTGTCCACCATTTGCTATCTGCATGCAGCATGCTGTGTAGTACTTCCAGTTATCACTGTCATGGCAACCGACTTCTATAAGAGAGCTCCTTGGCTCTCTGTTATAACTAAACAAACTATGAGAGCGAGAAATAAATCATGGTCAAAATGGAGATCCACTAAAAGCCATACTGACCATCAAACCTTCAAACATCTAAGAAACAAAACAAAGAAACTTGTCATCCTAGACAAAAAAACTACAACTTTCAATACCAACAAAACCAAACCAAAACCCAAAAATTCTGGTCAGGAATTAATAAACTACTCCACCCAGGCAACACCAAAACACCTACCCCAGCTAGCTTAGCACAAAACAACCTAACATCATAGCCAACACCTTTAACAATTTCTTCTCTCAAACTGTAAACTCACTGCAAGCACCATGACTCCCCCCCCCTCTCAAACTACCCCCATCCCCAACAATACCTATACACTAAAACTTGAAACCCTCTCAACAACCTATATACAGAAACTACTTTCTAAACTAAAACCCTGCACCCTCGGGTTGACAAACTTCCAGCTGAATACCTTCAATTAGCTGCAAAAGAAATAGCCTACCCAGTATCCATCTTAATAAACAGAACCATAACAGAATCCAAAATTCCATCCTGCTGGAAAATCTCCCATATTATTCCACTCCATAAAGGAGGAAACTCTAATGAACTATCCAATTTTAGACCTATTGCCCTTCTATTGCCCCTATCCAAAATAATGGAACGCTGTATTCACCATCAACTTCTAAACTATCTCTTAAATAACAACTTGCTTGTAGACTCTCAACATGGTTTTAGACCCTACCACAGCACTACTACTGCCCTTCTCTCCTTCTCTGACACCATAAATAAAAATCGAAATAGAAACCTATTCTCATCTGCTATTTCTGGACCTCTCAAAAGCATTTGATATGGTCAACCATCAACTTCTCCTCAATACCTTAAAATCTCTATCACTGGATTCTCAAGCATTACAGTGGTTCAACTCGTATTTGACTAATAGAAAACAAGCTGTCCTTTGGGACAGCCATCTATCCACTCAACTCCCTGTTACTATTGGTGTCCCACAAGGATCTATCCTAGGCCCCTACTTTTCTCCATTTTCATCAATAATTTGCCCAATTCCTACCAACATCCACATGTATACAATATGCAGATGATTCCACTCTCATCTGCTCTGCCTCTACCAGCAGAACTCCACTCCACTACCCAAGTAGTCTTTACTGCAGCAGAAAATTGGTTTCAACACATCTGTCTCCTCCTTAATCCCAAAAAAACCAAACTACTACTCTTCACCCCTACCTCTAAATCCATCCCTATTTTTTTTCTATAACATCCTGTAATGGCACTATCATCAAACCTGACAACTGCACTAAACTCTAGGTCACCATAGATAACCAGCTAAATTTTGACTGTCACATTGATTTAACTATCAAAACTGTCAATAAAAGATTGGTGCCCTATACAGGCTAAAGCCCTATCTCACTTCAACCTCGAGTAGCCCTTGCCCAAACTCACCTTATCTCTACACTAACTTAGCGCCCCTCCTTGTCAACTTATCTAAAGGCAATCTTCAGAAACTGAATACTGCCTACCACAGTATAGCCAGATTTGCCACTGGCTCACCTTTCCAAACTCACCACTGTCTTAACTTAAAGAAACTCAACTGGCTTGAACTCCCAAACCTTATACTCCTACAACAACTAATCATCACTTTCAAAATTCTTCATTACCCCTCCAATATACCTATACTAAATAAACTCATCACACCTTATAAAAATCTCAAGACACTCAGATCAGCCAACAAGCTACTAGTTACTACCTTGAAATCTCATAACAAATCAGGTGATTCCCTATTTGCAAACACTATCGGTTCTTACTGGAATAAACTTCCCATTGAACTGACCTCCCTAACATCATGTCACCTTTTCAAAAAACAGATAAAAAAACACCTACTAATTCACTGGCTATGCCCCTGCTCCAATCCTGACTGAGCATAGTACTGTTCATTACTCTATCCAGTCTGCTACTTGCAATTCTTTCCACTCCCTTTCTTACCTAGACTAACATCCTCAGCCCCCTTCACTGGACCTTCACTCTTTTTCTCCAATCCTTTTGCCTACTTCACCATATAGCCATCCTCTCTCTATTTTCTTTCCAGCCATACCTAGACCATCTTTATCCTACTACCATAGCATCTCATCTCTATCCTGCTTCCTCTCTCTCCTTTTCAACTAGACTTTCATAACATTTAACTATGCTAAAATACTTATACCCTACTTAACCATATTCTATCCACAATTTCTATCTATCTTTCTTCCTTTTTCATAGCTTTACTACCAATCTACCTGTTTACCTTCTAACTTGCTCTTTTAACACTTGCTACCATCAGTTTCTTTCCCTCTGCTAACTACCGAATGTGTCTTCTAGCCTACTGACCGATGATCAAATTATTTAGCTTGACTACAGATATCCTTTAACTCAACTTTGTATTTTTGTGCCTGAGCTTAACTCCTCAGCCACATAATGTGAACTCTGTTTGTTACCTACTTAAATTAGTCCAGGCAAATTGTATTTTGTCTCTGTACATTTAAAATTGATTTATTTAGTAAAGTCTTCAAAATGTATTGTCTTAGTCTGATAGTGGAGCTTTTCTCCTCGGGCCTCTGCTGAAAATGGACATGTATCCAGCCAGACTAGCCCGGTTAACAAATGTAAAATAAATAAATATAAATAAAAATAAATTCCTACATCATGTGGGCGTGGTCCGTTTACCTTTCCTGTATGGAGGGCATCCTTCCTGTGTGTGGGCAACAGTGTTACAGACAGCAGGTATCAATACCTCTTACAAGAGGACTTGCAGACTCAGACCAGCTACATATTTGTATAAGGTTCCAGACCTACAGACAGTGTGAGTAGTGTTGTTATATGCATTGTATAGCACCAGTGTTACAGGGTTTGTGTGTACATACTAGTTTAACATGGAATGCTGTCTGTCTGCATAGCTCTCAACTGTGGGCCTATCCACATGATGGCCAGAGGAGTGCCTGTTATGTTTTGTCTGTCCACCACACAGGTCTTGTGTCAGATATATCACTGGCACTGTGTGTGTTGAGTTCTATCAATACATGGCTACATCCATTTGTGTTTCTGACTTCATATTCCTGACTAAGGGCATGTTACAGACAATCACATAACACCAGTAACTTTCTCAGTGTATAACAGCACTGTTTCACATATGGCCCTGTGTTCTGACCTCTGGCCTCCACCTATAAACCAGGCTTTGTCCATATGACATGCAGTAAGAGGTTGTTATGTAGTGGTCAGTGGTTATGTTGTGCTGCCATTGCTGCCATCATTCCAGTGCTGTTGTGGTCCCCACACATATTGTGGGTAGGGTCCATATATATGTGGGCTGCAGCTGCACAAAACATGTGTGCCCTTCTGCACTCCAGAGGTCAGTGTATGTAACAGTGTTATATGCCCCTGTAAGTCAGTCTATGGAGGAGGGATATGCACCATATATAACCTAATCTGTTACAACATGTGAGGGATATCGGTAGTAAGCCAACTTAAGGTATATGGCTATACATTTCCATACATTTCACCTTGGGAACATTGGTGGCCTCCTGCTTACTGTCATACAGACTGTTCTGTTTGTCAGTGTGATAGTGATGTTTTCAGTTAAGCATTGTTATGTAACAGATACACCCTCATTGTGACAACTTAAATCTTTTCCCCATAGGGGTTGAGTACAGAGTGCAATTTGAGGCTGCAGAACTATACATCTGCATTACTTACTGTTGATATATTGGTATCCTCTGGCTCAGTCTTTCTTTACTGTTGTCCTACTTGAAGGCCTTGGCCTGGACAGCAACATATGTTATGCTTTCTGACTACTCTATAAAATGATCTGCTTGAGAGTTGCATTACTCAGTATGTATTTCAAAGACCTAACAGCTATATGACATGGCATATACAACTGTAATAGTACACAAATAGGCATTTCTTATGTATGCAAACCTGTATGTGGTGTCATATCCTTTGACTTCTCTGTGGGTATATGTTTCATGCAGCAATTGTCTTTTGTATGAGTGAATCATAGACTGTCCATTTGAAAAGGTAGCAACTGTAGAAATACTGGCTGTTCTGCCTTGCTACAACACAGACAGGTGCCACATGTGCTGTGCACCCTCTAAATATGTACCTTCCTATACATAGCTATGTGTGTGTATGTATATTTACATATATAGGTTCATAGGCAGGTACTAGGCTATTGGCCTTATGGCCTATATAAGCCTATCCAAAAATGTACCCTGGCTTTCACCACCCAAGAAAATTATTTTCCTGTGCCCCTGTTGACCAAAGTCACAAAGGTGATCCCAGAGGTGAGTTTCCTATTTCCCATCTAATCATCAAGATTTTTCTTGGAGAATGCAATGAGGAACTTGGTTTGATATAGACAGGTAGTTTGTTCCAGAGTATGGGTAGTCTCTGGGACAGGAATCTATCCCTCCAGCATGTTCTCTTTATTGTGGTGACAAGATTTAGGTCCCTAGAGCATGTAGCTCGGAGGGATTGGGATTTTTTTTAAGTGGAGCATGTCCAACAGCTCGGGGTTTGGCATAGCTTTGTATGTTAGGCAGAGATCGCCTCTGAGTAGACAATATGTGACGGAGTAAAGCTGGAGTTTTTTTTAGACAGTCTGCGTAGGGCATCTGTTTGAGGCCAGTAATCCTCTTTGTGGGGTATTTCTGCAGCCTTTCCAGTTGTTCTAGATGTCTTGTGAGGTACCTACCAAAAGGGGCATTGTACTCTATAATGGGTCTAATGAGTGATAAGTAGAGGGGAACAATGACTTCTTTTTTCCTGGATGAGAAACCTTTTGTGATGAGATGTGCCACATAGAAGGATTTCCTGACTACTGTGGCAATGTGATTATCAAAGGAGGGACTACTGTCCACCAGTTTCCCAAGGTCTCTTATCACCTTAGGTGTTAAGTAGAATACCACCTATATGGTAGCTCATGGGTACAGAGTTTTTACCAAAGGGGATGACAATGCACTTTTTGACATTGAGCTTGAGGCCATGGCTTTGACACCAGGCATCTGTCTCAGTGAGGCCCTTTTGTAGGATGTCCACATTGTTAGGAGTTTCGATTATGGCTCCAAGGTTGCCATTATCTGTGAAATTCGTTAGCCAAAGACTTTATGTGTTAGCCTATACTTCAGAAAAGTAGATACTAAACAGGAGAGGATCCAGGACTGAATCCTATGGTATTCCACTTGTCACTGGTCTGAAGTCAGATTTGGAGTCTGCTACTTTCACAGTGTGGGTTCTGTCAGTGAGCCAGTTGGCAACCCATTTTGTAATATAGGGATTTATACCTAGTTTAGTCAGTTTATCTATAATTCCAGAGTGGGGGATGGTGTCAAAAGCCTTGGCGAGATCTAGATAGGCTGTGTGACCCACCTTACCCTCGTCTATGGCTTTGGTGACTGCTTCAAAGAAGTCTATCAGGTTTAGGAGACATGATCTGCCTTTTACAAACCCAAACTGGGTGGGGTCCAGAGTTTGGAGATTACCAATGTCTCTGTTTATAAGTTCCATGATGATATGTTCCATGGCCATGCAGACCAAGCCCGTTAGGCTAATGGGGTAGTAGTTCTCAGGGTCTATGGTGGCTCCCCCTTTGTGGAGTGGGTTAACCGTCACTGTGCACCATTCAGTGGGCACAAAGCCTGAGATGAGGCTATGATTGAACATGGTGCTTAGGTGGGCTGCCAGTTCATTCTGTAGTTCATGTAGAATGCAGCCTGGGATGATGTCAGGTTCCATTGATGCTGTGTTCTTGGCTTTGGTGAGTGTGGTTTTTACCTATGCAGCCATGGTTGCAGGAACTTTGCATTCTTCCAGTATAAAGATGGGCCCATTAGGAGGTGAGAGGGGGGATGTTGGCAATATCAGTTGGTTCTGAATATTTAGTGCCATTGCGCTGTAACTCAGAGCAGATCTGAGTGTTGACATTGAGATTCTTGACATAGCTATAGAATGCTTTGCGGTTCTCTTTAGAATCACTGGCAATTTTGTTTTCGTAACTAGCTTTGGAGGATTTTATGAGGGATCTCAGCCTCTTACTGAGGCTGACCAGGGAGTTCTTCCAGTCATGGGATTTTACTCTTTTTTGCAACAGTTTACACACATATATATATATATATATATATATATATATATATATATATATATATATATATATATATATATATATATATATATATATATATATATATATATATATATATAGAGAGAGAGAGAGATATGCATTTATTGTTGTATTTTGTCTTTTCCAGGTTAGGGGTCACCACAGCAGAACTCCAGTCCTCTAATGATTGGCAGTAGGTTTTTACGGTGCTGAGTTGCCAGCTCGATGACCAACCTTCAAAGATGGCACGCCCATTCACACATGTCTTTCAGAATGCCACTCGATGCGGGGAGGACATGCAGACTCCACATAGAAGGCACTCCCCATACTCCAACCGAGAATCAAACAGGAGAACCTCTTGTTGTGAGGCAACAATGCTTCGGCTGCACCACCGCAGATTATAATACATATATATATATATATATATATATATATTATATATATATATATATATATATATATATATATATATATATATATATATATAATATATATATATATATATATATATATATATAAAATATGTATCTGCATATATCTGTGTGTGTGTATATGTATCTTTGGAATGTTTATTGCTTCCACATTGTACATTCCCTATGGTAGCCAGACTGTACTGCATGATATGTTATTGATACCATCCTGACATCATACAGGTGGGATGGATTAGTGTTAATGCTTTGTGGCCATGTTGTGTAGGGTCCTAGGTATGGGACTTGCAACAGTTAGCATTGTGTTGCAGGGCAGATCTGTTTGGCTGTGGGGGAGAGGGTGATATCAGTATTTACAAGAGGTATTTAGCTTGGGCCCCTCACCCCCATTAACGGTGCCTTTGGTCATATATGTATTTATGTCCTCTTTTATATCTATAGATATAAATCTGTACATATATATATATATATATATATATATATATATATATATATATATACATATATATATATATATATATATATATATATACACACATATATATATATATATATATATATATATATATATATATATATACACATATATATATATATATATATATATATATATATATATATATATATATATATATATATATATATATCTATATATATATATATATAGATATAGAATCACTACTATATACCAAACGACCGAAATACCCATGCCCAATCTACCAAGACCACAAGGCTGAAGTTACAAAATCCCGGAAATGCACAATACCGAAATACAGAATATCGAAAAACATGTAACTAGAATGTTGACAGTTCAATTCACATGTAGAAGTATAGGGAAATGTCTCAGCTGCTGTAAAAGGTGCTTGTACACTTTAGGGAGATGTATGACAGGAAAGCAGAAGCCATGTAACTGTTTGGAGATGGTGAGAGCGACTGCACGGTTATTGAAGTTGTGAGTCTGTTATTCTCGACATGCCATTTCACATGGGTGGTTTGTGTTGATATATGGTAATTCTGTGTCTGTATCACTGTATCACTAGATATGCAATACAGGATGGAAACATTGGAGTGTTGGGGTTCGTTGAAGTACGTGTACAATGTGTTGCATTTCTTTATAAGCACAGTGCAAGAGGTGTTTGTTTGGTTACATTTAGGTGTTTCTGGTACTGTTGTGGTGTTTACATTACTCACACCGGCATTTGTCGATATTTTGGGATGTCGAGATTCTGCATTTCGGTATTGTGCATTTCTGGGATTTTGTAACTTCGGTCTTGTGGTCTCAGTATATCGGGCATCGGTATTTCGGCCGTTCAGTATATAGTAGTGATTCCATATATGAATATATATATATATATATATATATATATATATATATATATATATATATATATATATATATATAAGGATTCACTACAGAATCTCAAAAAGTTGAAATACCAGATTTCAAAATTATATATATATAAAATATATATATATATATATATATATATATATATATATATATATATAGATATATATATATAAATATAACTATATAGCCAAAACCCTTAAATGCCGAAAGACCAGAAGCACGAAATTCAAAATTCCGAACACACATACAGCACACACATACACATATACACAACTTCCCCCACAATCAAACATATCATCCTACACTACAGTGTCTCTGAACATCAGGAGTTTGAATTTTGCACTTCTGGTCTATCGGTATTTATAGGTTTTGCCTATATAGTCTTGAGATTTTAGAATTTGGTATTCCAATATTTCAAGATTATGTAGTGATCCCATAGATATATATATATATATATATATATATATATATATATATATATATATATGTGTGTGTGTGTGTGTGTGTGTGTGTGTATGTGTGTATATATATATATATATATATATATATATATATATGTCTACACACACACACACACACACACACACACACACACACACACACACACACACACACACACATATACATCTACATCTATAAATACATTTCCTGTACTGTTGAATGACTGTGCTGGATGATATGTTTGTGAAAACATCAGGGTCATGTGTATCTGACATGGCTTAGTGGTAAATCGCTTTGACTGTGGTGTGCAGTGTCCTGGGTTTGAGCCTTGTAAAAGCTGTCAAGTTTGTTGCTAGGCACAACAAGGGCCTTTGGATACAAAGTGATTAAGATTGTTTTAATCAGTTGTAAGCAGGTTTGGCAGGGTGTTCATGAAGATAAGCACTGCTAACGTCCAGTTACAGTTTCTTATACTCAATTTCTAAATTTCTTAACCTGTGCAGGCATTGCTTACTCTCACGCAAACAAGCTTAAACCCTCTTACTGCTCCTTAAAAGTGCTTTCTCCCACTTACCCCGGTGCTAATTTCTTTAAAAGAAATGAAAAAGGGTTGATAGGAAAGTGGTGAAAAGGGGCACAAAGAGGGAAAACAGTAGGGAAAATAGCTAGGGAGGTGCAGGATGGGTGTAGAGAAGGTCCATAGCTACCCATTTCTTCTACAGCAACAGCTGTGCATATAGACTGATTTGGAGGTAGATTTGGACACTCATACCCCTGAGAGAGGGGTGAGGACAACAATAATATGTTGTGAAGCCAATTAGACCAGATTACATGTGTCCAGTGGGTGTGTGCAAAATGGACAGCTTTGTATGGGGTGAGATTTTGTTTGGGGGGGGACAGATTGCCTTTTTTTTAAGGTGAGAGTGGGATGTTGGGGAGGGATAGTAGGCATGTTTGGGGAGGTAGGTTAGGTAGGATAACAGACAAGACAGACAAGACAGCATACAGGGGTGGTATATGACACATGTCGGGGGTAAACATCTTAGATGGGGAGGGGTGTTTGGAAGTCAGAAGCCCTTGAACCCCCTAGTGGAATCAGTGGGACTGAGGTCCCCACGCATGGGCAGTCACCACTGCACCTTCATGGCCCCGAAGGTGGCTGTGCTGGGGGCTGGGCAGGCTGACCCTCTAGTTGCACCACAGGCCCTCAAGCTGGCATAGCAGATCTCCAAACTCCCTACGGAGCTCGATACACACTCTACCCCAAATCTGATGATGGGTGACAGTATCTTCTCCATGCCCACTACTTGGGGGGGTGAGCCCAATCCTTTGAGGCAGTTCCACCTGAAGGTGGTGCAGGACCAGTGGACAAGGAGGTCCTGGAGTGGGTACTTGCTTGGTGCCATGGTCAGATGAGGTGGGGGAGGCTGGTCCACTGGGAAAGGACTTCCCAAATGTGCTATGGTGTTTACATTTTAAAACATAAGTGGGTTAGTAAGTCAACACATTACAGGATTAGTTATAACAGCATGTATAGTTATTTCCATTAACCTGAAACACCAGATATAGAACAGTTGCATAGCAAACAGAACACATGCATGTATGGAACAACAGTGGCCATTACAACAGCATGCAGTACATTGATGGCAGCATGCCACCAATGTGGGAGTATTTCAACATGGCACATGCATAGAACAAATTTCAATATTTATCAAACAATAGGACATATGTCCCAACAATAGATTTAATAGAGCACATACCAATTGATTTGTGTATTTAGTTTATTGCTGCAGATATGGTGGGGGGAGATGTCAATTAACAAGTTGTATATCTCTGTAGTTCTCATTACTTTTCCTAGTCAGTGCTGTGATCTGTACCTTAAAGGTATTATTAAACTACCCTCTGACCTTAGTTTGGACAGTGGTATGGATGTAGACAACTGTATACAAGAACTGTGTTTTACCTGCAGTATACACCTCTTGCATGTTATACCTGTGGAGGTATTGTTTGTTAACACTACCTGTTTTTATGCATATTCCCAAATTCCTGGTTGATGTTATGCACATACCTCTCCATCTCTTATTGCACACACTCATGCACCAGACCCCGAACCTGACAACAGGAGGCAGTATCCTGTCTGCGCCCGCTCCTTGAGGGGAACAAGCCTGGTACTGGCCCTGTGGCAGTCTCTGGTCATGGTCTTTAACAAGGAGTCCTGCCATGATTTTGGACTCCTGGATGCCCCAGCGCTGCACCCAGAAGTGCACTCCTTCACCCACACCAGTCATAGTGCCTACAGGAGGATGCTGCAACTAATTATGAGATGTATTCCTGCCTGTGGGGTTTAAATAGGGCTGATTTCCCACACTTTGCCGTGATTGGACGTTTTTGAAAATGCTAAGCTATGGGCAAGCCTGCTTACCTAAAGTTGGCATTGCTTAAAGGGATATACCAATGGGCAAACTGATTTAGCTGGCCTACACATTGTTTACACCTAGTAAGCAGGGGTATGCAATGCTTAGCGTTGCTTAATTTTTAATTTGCATACTATTTGCTGTTTGGCATTGATTTATCATTCATTGCATGTTATATATGTGTTTGGTATACATGATTCATGTGTACGTACACTGTATGGAGTCCTTGAGTTTATTGGGGGATTTCAACACTTTATTACAATGACACCTCACATCTGGACTTAATGCAGTACTCCAGCTCACATATTTATGTTATGTAGTAAGTTATACAACATAAAATTGTATATAGATTTCTTTCACATGTTAATTTTGATTTTCCTCTAGTGAGAATATGTTTGGAGATACCTCAGCAGTAACTACTGTTGTGATGGCTTACTGGTTAACTGCTGTGACTATAGTGTACAGAGTCCTGGGTTCAAGACCTGCAGGGGTTGTCTTTTTTTTTTTCTGGGCAGAACAGCGGCTGTTGAATACAGAGTGATTAAGGCACTTTTAAGCAATTGTAAGTGGGTTTGCATGGGTTTGCATGATGGTAAGCAATGCTAACTTCTGGTTAAATATGCTTACAGAGAGTTAGCTTCAATATTGCTTAACCTGTGTGCGCATTGTTTACCCCCGTGCAAACAGGCTTATACCCACTCACTACTGCTTACAAGTGCTTACTGTCGCTTACCCCTGCACTAATTTAGACTGAAATGTAACATGGTTCTTGGGAAGGTGGTGGATTTGGACACTTTATGGATTTATCATTCATTACACATTATACCTTCGATTTGTATCCCTGATTCATGTGCGCATATATTGTATGGGGCACTTGTGTTTATCTGTGGATTTTACAACATTATTACAATGACACCTCACATATGCATTTAATGCAGTATTCCATTTCACAAATATATGTTATTTAGTAGGTCATACAACAAAAAATATTGTTCATAAAGTGATTTGACATGGAAAATGGAATTTATTGGAGTGAGAATCGAACCAGAAATGACAGCTCGCAAGCCAAATGCTCTGACCACTACACTATTGCTTCATTTGCATGTATTTTGAGATTTATCTTCTTGTGTCATTTAAGCTACAGTATGCTAAGCAATGGGCAAACCCGCGAACCTACGGTTAAATTTAATCTGATAAAAAAAAGTGTTTATATTATTATATTTTAAATATTGCTCTTATAAACTTGGAGTGTTGCTAGGGTAACGGGATTTGTTTTTATGTACATTTTCTGATGGATTTGAAGTCTGAAACTCATATGTTTGCCATTATTTCAGACTTTATTGATGAGATCATCCCAGTGATTTGGCAGGGTAAATGAGGGGCAGGCCAGATGTATGTGCCACATATCTGGACATTCTGCATTGATCTATGCTGTTGAGTGTATGCAACCCCCTATGAGCGATCTCACTCACTGTAATTGCCAAATGGCAGTTCTTGACTGTGGGGATGTATATATTGTGAGAGCTCTGCTCTCAGACATGCCCCCTGCACTCGTCCATGCTCCATGTCAATTTAGGAGCTGAGGCAGCGCGCCTTCATAACTATGCCTGGTGCGCTGCCGTGCTGCTCCTAAACAGTCGCTCTCATGCAGAAAAAAGCTATTTCTGCTCAGAACCTTACTGAATTCTGGGGGGAGTATTTTAACGTAGCAGACAAATTTAATCTCACTTTCTCTGTCTAGATTGCATTGTTTTGATCATTGCAATTGACAAGCATACATGCCTATGAAGTGTATTTGGTTGTTTTAACTGAGAATGCAGTGCTGTTATGCCTTAAAAAAAATAGAGTACTACAGATCCAATGTTTGCTCTGAGAGTGTTGATGAAAAACTACAGAGAAGGTCAGAAGAAGTTGCATTGTGTTTTTGTAGACTTAGAGAAAGCATATGACACGATGCCTAGAGAAGAGTTGTAGTATTGTATGAGGAAGTCGGTAGTGTCAGAGAAATATGTAAGAGTGGTACAGGATATGTACAAGGGTAGTGTGACAGTGGTGAGGTCTGCAGTGGGAGTGATTGATGCATTTAAGGTGGATGTGGGATTACATCATGGATCAGCTCTGAGCCCTTTCTTATTTGCAATGGTGATGGACAGGTTGACAGACGAGATCAAACAGGAGTCCCCATGGACTATGATGTTTGCAGATGACATTGTGATCGGTAGTGAGAGTATGGAACAGGTGGAGGAGACCCTGGAGAAATGGAGATATGCTCTAGAGAGAAGAGGAATGAAGGTCATCAGGACTAAGACAGAATATATATGTGTGAATGAAAGGGAGGATAGAGGAATGGTGAGGATGCAAGGAGTAGAGGTGGCAAAGGTGGATGAGTTTAAATACTTGGGATCAATAGTTCAGAGTAATGGTGAGTGCAGAAGAGAGGTGAAGAAGAGAGTACAGGCAGGATGGAGTGGGTGGAGAAGAGTGTCAGGAGTGATTTGTGACAGACGAGTACCAGTAAGAGTGAAAGAGAAGGTCTACAAGAGAGTAATGAGACCAGCTATGTTATATGTGTTGGAGACGGTGGCATTGACAAAAAGGCAGGAGTTTGAGCTGGATAGGGCAGAGTTAAAGATGTTAATATTTGCATTGGGTGTGACGAGGATGGACAGGATTAGGAATAAGTATATTAGAGGGTCAGCCTAGGTTGGAAGGTTTGGAGACAAAGCCAGAGAGGCAAGATTACATTGGTTTGGACATGTGCTGAGCAGGGATGCTGAGTATATTGGGAAAAAGATGCTAAGAATGAAGCTACCAGATAACAGGAAAAGAGGAAGGCCTAAGATAAGGTTTATGGACGTTGTGAGAGAGGACATACAGGTGGTTGGTGTGACACAGCAAGATGCAGAGAACAGGCAGAAATGGAAACAGATGATCCACTGTGGTGACCCTTAATGGGAACAGCTGAAAGAAGATGATATATATATATATATATATATATATATATATATATATATATATATATGTGTGTGTATATATATATATATATATATATATATATATATATATATATATATATATACACACACACACACACACACACTTTGTTTTTATATACACAATTCAACCATATTTGACCCACAGAGTTTAGTTGATGCCCACAATGTAACATTTTGCTTGCATATTTACTTAGTTGCTATTAAAGCTAAACTCCAGAAAATAGAATCCATTATTATGCTGAACTTTGCTACTGTCAAGTTTAAACATAACAGATACAGTATCTCAGTCAAACATTTTGAAAACTCATCTGTCATTCTTTAGCAACTTTATTATCGGGCTTTTTATTACAGAACTCTGTTTCATGCACTCTGTCCCTGCTTTT
The DNA here is from genome assembly GCF_019279795.1 of Protopterus annectens. NCBI lineage: Eukaryota > Metazoa > Chordata > Ceratodontiformes > Protopteridae > Protopterus > Protopterus annectens. The sequence continues at coordinate 510,799,676 of NC_056739.1, forward strand.
GGTCTGTATGGTACCTAAAGATACTTTTCTATTGTACTCACAAGCACTTCTGCCTTTGCTTCATTAATAGTCTCCAGAATGTTACCACTCAGTTTTTGCACCTTCTTTCTTTTGAAATGCTGTCTTGCATAATGGTCAACAACTCCACACATTCTGCAAATGTAATCTCTTTGCTTCACAATGCTCTGTGCATGTTTGTAATTCCATTTAGTACAGCTACCAAAGCACTTTAATGCTCATTTATTACCGACTGCCATCTTGGACTATGAGTTATAACATGTATTGCGCTTTTCTTTTTGTTGCTATTGTTTTTATATCTTTTAGGATTTGTTTCCTCCTTATTTTCTTGAACAGTGTCAGTTAGTTTACTGATTTGACACATATCACTGGCTGTTTTGACCATGACAATAACTTACCTCTTAAATGGCCACGTGTTATATAGCAAAGTATTCTGCTTGTGTGCAATGAATCACATAGTTGACAAAATTAATAGTCATGCACATTATGAATTAAGTTAATCAAATATGCATCAATAATTTCTTGTATCCTTTGATTTCCTGAAAAGAATGCTTTACATAGGGTATATTGTCCAACAATTTCTTCTGTCTATGAGTCAGTGATGGTTACTGTCCTGAAGATTTCTTTTCTCTGAGAAAACAGCCAGCATTTCACTCAGTATTCTCCCCATGAATTTCCTTTCTTTTTCTGTTAGACAAAATGCCTGTACTTCCCTGGGTTTTTCTTGCCCCCCTTAAATGAGGATGCCACAGTTGCTTTCTTTCTGTCCTCAGATACCTGTGTTGTGACCAGTAGTTTATTGAAGACCAACATCATGGGATCTGCCTCCACACTGTCCAGATTCCTGGTGCCCCTGGAGGAAGCCCACCTGATCAATATGATTTGTTCTCCCTTATGAAAGCATGTTCCCTCTCATTGTCTTCCCGGGAGTTTGAACACTGCTCTCCAAATTTTGCCCCACTTCCTTCCCTACATGGCATCTTCTCTTTGTTTCCTTTGTAAATATTGAAACCTTCATTCAGCACTTAATTTTTGTGATCTCCCTATCATCGTTGTTCAGTATAGTCAGCTCTGTACCTCCCTTCCATCTTTCTGCTGAATACATAAAAAAAAGGCTTTGTTCCTCGTATTGACCTCATCTACAAACTCATTTTCAGAGTGGTATCTTTGCTACCCTCATCTTTGCTCCCATTTTGTTTCCACCATTTTACTACTACTAGCCACCTTTTCCACACTTCCACCCTCCACATCTTATAAGTCCCACTAAGTAACTCACCTTGAACTACAGCCTGATTGACCTTCTGCTGCTGTGCCTTTTCCTCATACTCCTGTCTATATATTCAAGTGCTACATTACTGATCCATTACCAAAGCTTGTTTACTCTTTCTTTTTCCATAATCCCTGAAAGCTTCTTTCACCCTCTGCACAGTTCCTCATAAACTACTCTCTCCAAAAACCCATACTCTCTTTTTCTCTTTGAATTTTAGCTTTCCCCAGTTTAAAACCACCCAGAAGCATGATCACCATTCATTTACTGCTAGAACATCCTGACCCCTTCTACTATGAAAACAAACTAATCCAATATTTGTCCTGTCTGGTTATAGTTCTGTTGAACCCCTCATGGCCATGACTTCAGTCATCTCCCATTATTTATCAATCCTGGATCTGTGAATGTTCTAGTCTGGTTTAAACTCCGTCTTCCCATCCTTCTTCTCTACTTAGTCTCTCAAAATGATTGCAGCTAAGACAAAGACTAAGGTTGCTTGCAGTGCATGCTTACTTTTGAATATTAAAACTTAGATAACTGAAAAATGAGTCTGTTTTAAATGAATGACTCTGTAAGGCTTACAACACAGGCAGTTTTCATTCATACATTTTTCAAGCAGCAATGCAGGTCAGGGATTTGGGGAACCTAGCAACCTAGCATAAACTTCATGTAAACTGAATGTATTTTATTCTGTAGACTTGAACAGAATAGATGTGGCACATAGCTTTCTGATTTGTATCTTTGTTAAACTTTTTAAAAAATCTAATTTTTATTTTATACTTCCTAGCAATTCCAAAAGCAGAAGACATTTGAAAAATGGGCAATGGAGGTTCAAGTAAGTATGAACAAAAGAAAGCTCATAGCATACATCTAGTGTGTGTGTGTGTGTGTGTGTGTGTGTGTGTGTGTGTGTGTGTGTGTGTGTGTGTGTGTGTGTGTGTGTGTGTGTGTGTGCATACATGCGTGTGTGCATGTGCATATTCATGTGCATAAGCACCCGTGTATGGATGTAAATATGCAGATGACTGTTAACAGAATATAAGGCTTGAACACCTTAAAATGATATAACATTAGTGAGAAATTTTAACTTCAAAAATAGTAATAGGAACAGGGTTTATGAATAAGTAGCTGAAAAACTTTGTAGAAGTAGCCTTAAAAGGTTAAAAGGCACCTAAGCTTACCAGCTTGGCAGAGAGGTCAAAAACAGATTTAACTCCACACCAACAGCGTTGGCCACATGCTGATATCAGTCATACCCGTACTCCTGGTGGTGTGGGCTTCCATGTCCAATTTAAACTTATGGCACTTGGAAGGCATACCACACAAAACTTAATTGTGGCACTAAATTTGTGGTATTCAGTGTCACAATTAAGTGCAACAAGTGTAAGAGTGACTTTGGCTGAATAGGAAATGCTAAATGCTGTGTTTTTGTTCCACTGAACAAATTCTCTCACACATAACTTTCATTGTAACTCAGCATTAGACAAATGTAATCCATTCTTCAGCAGTTAGGAATTTCACAATTATCTGAGTGTCATTAAGCATTAATGAGTTGATGGAAAACTATGAAATGTACATTGGAAAGAATATTAATTTTCCCAGCATTTTCTCAGCATGCAGTGAGTCAAATTAATCCTTTAATAGCCAATTTACTATACCTCCTTCACTATTTGTATGCTAAGAACTCCCTGCTTAATGTAACAGCATTATTTTTAGTTGTACAACTTTGCAAAATAAGTCAGCTTACAGAACTTTGAAGCATACTGTATGTGGTTTACCACTAGAACTAACTTAATACAAGATAGCTGTCCTTCTTTCTGCTTCTGAAGGAAAGCAAAAATGGCAGTCTTACACTGTGGCAAACGTGTGTGCTGTGGTTATGTTGCCCGCAACCCCTGCAAATTGATCCCATAGTTCAGGATCTGAGAACCTATGTTGACAATGAACTGTCCTTTGATCACCACATATCCAGTCTTGTAAAAAAAGTCCTTTTTCATTTCACAGCTTACATCTAAAGTTATTCCATCTAGATCAAAGCACATAATCATTCCTGTGTAACTGACAGTCATTAAGCTGAGCATTGATATAATGTCTGGTTTGGTGTATACCTGTCCAAACACTTTTTACAACTGGAATGACCACAATGTTATCTCAACAGAAAAATCAAGGGGCTGAATCATTAATATTCCACAGATCATTTCAAAGCCTTGTTCCTCTTATTAGTAACATACGGGCTACTAAGAGGTGACCCCTGCCTCACACAGAGAGCTTCACAGACCCTCTTCTTCTGTATGTATTGCAAAAGTAGTGGATATTAAAGATAAAGACAAATACAATGTACTGTAACAAAGAAAGGGTTTAAAATGTTGATACTTGCACCATTTTAATGGAGGCTTGCAGTAAGTAAATAAGTATAGCTATAAGCATGACAGAAAGATATGTGCAGTTTTAATTAATTTTACAGAACCCATGCTTGAAACTAGGCATTTTAAAAAGGTATGTAAAAGGAAAAGCAAACATATTCAAAATAATTTGCATGTTCTTGAACAAAAATGAAAAGAAAGCAATCCATCCATACCTGGGTTTTGTATCTAGCATACTATTAGGTCTGGTGAAGACTGTGATGGTGTTTCCATACTTGTCCAGGACTAAATCTCATCTAGACAGATACTCAAAGACCCAAAAACTAAGCTCCTAGAACTTCAGTTTATCATGGGCCAGACAAGTTACCAGATTAAAACCTTCAAGTCTCCAGATGATCACATTAGATTCCTGGAAGTTCTAGAAGCAATTTATATGTGTAATAACTCCATGTCCTTAGGTTATTCAAATTACTCAGCCATAGACTTATGCACTTGAAACTCTAAAGGAGTGCATGCCCATACATTTTTGAATTTGATGAATCAAGATTTCCCAGATCAAGTGGTGAGCAAATTCACTAGATAACAACATATTCTAAATCTGATACTTATTAATATTTCCTCTATCTGCTCAAGTCCCCTACTTTCTCCTTCTCTATTTATGTCAGAACATAAACTAGTAGCATTTACTCTCAAAACCACCATATCCCGCATTATCAGTAACACCTTCTTTAAAGACTTTAGAGGAGGTGAACATATCTTCCAACTGTCCAGATATTTGCAGAATGTCCAAATTTTTGCCTCCTACTTTTGGTGTCTTCATTATAAAATCTGTGGTTTTCTGTCAAATCACTGAAGATTGAAGTCACTAAATAATGATGTAAATTTGAGTTTCAGACTTCAAATCCTTCAGAAAAATGCAGAGTAAAACAAACCCTGTTATTCTAGCAACTTTCAAAGTTTATAACAGCAACATTTAAAATCAGTCCCTACTTTTAGGCCATTCCCCCACCCATTATTTTAGGCTTTCTCCAGTTTTCTTTCACTAAGACGTTTAGAGATATGAGAATGAACTTTACACAGAGTTATGGTGAAATCTGTATTTATGCATGACATCACTACTGCTAGCCCTGAAACAGCAGCCACTGTCACTTAGGAGTTTTAGACCTACTTAGAGAAATGTATGGCTTCGGTACTCTCAACTACAGCCAAACAGGAAATTAAAGAACAAACATCCCTGATGTTTAATCAAAAAACTTTATAACAAAAGAAAAAATCCTTAAACTGTAAAATAATGTTAGGTCTCTTCAGAATGAGATAAGTACAAAATATCACCAAGAAAATGAAAAGAACTATAAGGACTTGTAAAGTAAGCTATGAAGAAAGATTAGGTTTTGAAGCAAAGGATAATTGCAAATCTTTCCTTAGCTATGTCATAAAACTAAGCAGTAACACTCAACTTTTTTTTTTTTGCTTTTCCTTAATGGGACTTGACTCCAGTACTAATGACAAGTATACTTGCAAACAAGGTCTCTGCAAACCACATCCTTCAAACACCTGTCAACTTATCCTAGAATCTTTAACAACCTCTATCACCACTAAAAAACATATTCTTAAGGATTTATCAGAAAAACAAACACTTCCTCATTGGGTCATGAAAACATACCCAGGTACCTGTTAAACAGCATGAAGCAGGTTGTTGCCAAACTTTTCCTTAAACTGTTAAATTTAAGCCTAACCAAAATCTATGTTCCCAAATAAAAATAAACAAGATAATGCTCTAGCTAAACATATTGCAGAATTCCCGAGTCACTATTTTAGATTCTTAGTCATTGATCAGCCAGTATTTGACGAAAGAGGTGGCCCAATACCATTACAACTGAAAGAATTGGAGTTATTCTGGCAGATCAGACTTAATGCTTATAATCCCCCAGGGATAAATGAAAGCTGTAGTCTGAGTAGTGTGTTAAAACTCAAAAGTCTTATGAGATGATTTTACTACTGGTTCAGTTGCAATGTGGTAAAAGAATAAATTTATTTGCTTACTTATTTTGCTGTCAACTTGTAATTGTATTTTAACATAGACCGATAACAACTTTAATAGCTAACACAAGGAGTATCAAAGTGAATGTTAGCACTTTTTTAGTTAGCTTTTTATACTTACATGTATAAAACTTTATTAAAGTATAAGTTAGTATATATATATATATATATATATATATATATATATATATATATATATATATATATATATATATATATATATATATATATATATATATATATATATATACTTTTAAAGTTTATTACCTGACCACATTTTGAAGTATATTCAGTTTAATATGTTCTTCATAGTGAGGTTTTAAATATACTCATGAATGTTTTTAATCTTTCAGTGGATGGTATTATAACTAAAAAAGTTTTTTAGTTGTGAATGTTAATTACTTAATTAGTTAATTGATTTGGTTTGGGAGGTATTTATACCCATACTAAGTATCAAATGTTGTCTGAAGAAGTTTGCTGACAGAGCAAACGAAAAACACTTTACTGCATTAAACTTTTTGGGATTTATTGGTGTGCTACTTGTTTTGCTTTCACCCGTTTTTTGTAATTAATTATGACATTAGGAATTTCATTGAGCTTTACCTCCATTAATCTGAGCTTCATCAGTGGGAAATCATGCTTGTTAAATCTTGTAAATTTCTTCAGCAGGGTTACATAAGCTATCAACAGTGGTTACCATTTCTATACAGCTTATCTTGATCTGGCCATAGATTTCAATGCCATATGCAATGCCAGAATTGTAAGCAAACTGATACCCCTAAACATCATCCCATAGTATAATGGACAGACAATTGGTCAAAAAACACAACTCACCTGGTTTGAGTGACAGGCGCTTCTTCAAATAGTGATAAGGTTAACAGAAGAGTCACTCAGTGATCCTGTTTGTCATTTGCTTCTTTAATCTCAAAAATGATAACCAGAACCTCTGGATAACCAAATTTTCAGACAACTGCAAACTGGGTGGACTTGTAAACCCCCTCAAAAAAAGATGACCCTAGTTAATACCTGGTGTACAGAAAACAGAGTTTAATTCAATACTAAAGAGCTGATATATTGTTTCTTTCAAAAAACAGAAATTAACTGTAACATACATTATTGAAGCTAGGAAGGTTAATAGGAATTCACTGTGGAAAAACAAAATTATCATGAGTAGAGAATCATTCATATGGTCACAGAAACATCCTAGATACTACTCAGGACAACTGTAATATCAATACATTGTATGACTACAAATAAAACCTGTTGCTGTGCTAATAAATATTTCCAAAAAGTGCTCTTCACTCTCAGAAGAAAGATTAAAAAGAATTAAAGATGTACATGCAGGAGTGGCCTTAGGTCAACTGGTGCCCTAAACAAAAGGACTCCACGGCGCCCCCACCACACCACCCGTTGCCCCCATCCTGGTCTGCCTACACCAAACAAATACTGGAAAAGCGCCCCTGCTAGAGTGGTGCCCTAGGCGGGTGCCTAGTTGGTCTATGCCTAAGGCCGGCTATGCGTACATACATACATACATATATAGAAATATTTTAGGCATGGGTAGAACATTGGAAAGCCTATCTATTAAGAAGCTGTTAAACTGAAAGAATGGTTGAAAAGTAAATAAAATCCAATAAATATCTATAACCCACAGAACACAACCATGGCAGTCTCTGATGATAAAAGAACTTTAACAAAAGGTTAGCGCTTTCATGCTCCAATGAGCACTTCTTCAGACCATTACAAAAATTAAAAAAAAGTCACTGCATATATACTCAAACAAAGCACATGATCAATGACATCAAATCCTATTTAATAAAGCCTTGAGCCTTTAAAATGGGTTTTAATAGTACATAACCATTTAACCCTGGATGTACATTTCTGCCTGAAACTTCACTATCCATCTAGTCTCACTTAGTTCTATCAAAGTATTAATGTCCCCTAGGCATAACCTGTGATCTTTGCTCTCTAATACCCTAAATTTAAACTTATGCACATCACCCTCTTCTTGGGCATGTTTAGCCAGAGCATTTTTGGAGTCCCTATTTCTAATAGCTAATAGATGTTCTCTAACCCTGTCTTTTAACATCCTTATAGTTTTGCCTATGTAGAAACAAGTGCATGTTTGACAACAGGCTAAATAAATCATGTTAATTGTAAAGCAATTAGCTCTAATCCTAAACTCAAACTGCTGTTTGATGACAGGATGTACAAATCTATTATTGCTATGTACTGACAATAATTACATCGACCACATGGTGTTGTTCCCCCTTGTATCTGCTGTCTTGGCTTCCTTCTATTGTCATAACACAAAAATCTCTTTAAAGATTGTTTATTCTTAAAAACGAAATGTTGATGTTGTCCTACAACACTGCCAATCTTCTCATCTGATAACAGGACTGGCCAGTTCTTTTTGACTATATCTCAAAAAATGTCTACTTATTTTTATAGTGCATCAAAAAATTAACTCTGTTCTCACTGTTATTGCTGGCAACCTGTCCATGATTAACTGCATTCTGTCTGTTCGAAAAATAAGGTCGAGCTGAAGTGCTTCTCAAAACTTGCACATTTCTAGCCATATCTCCCACTTCACCACCTCTATACTCTCTATCTCTAAATTCTTGTGTCAGGGTAACTAGTTTAGATTCAAACATATTCTCCTGACTGTTCAATCTTGAAACCCTCATGCCCTGACCTTTCAATACATTCTTAAATATCCTTGATGGATGCATACTATCCCTTCTCATATTTGTATTAACATGACAATGTTTTCTAAAAAGTTTAGTAGCTATATCATTGTTTTCTAACCTGAAAACCTCTACATCCATAAAAGCCATAGCTGATTTGGAATACTTATACGTAAATTTCAAAAAGGAAGGTTGTACTGTGCAAATAATCTACAAACTCTGGAATAATCTCCTCTGAACCTTGCCACAAAAGAAAGATGTCATCCACAAATCTTTTAAAAAAATATATATATATATATATATATATATATATATATATATATATATAATATATTGAGAAAACCTGTTATTGTTTAAGACATAGGTATGCTCCCAGTGAGACATAATCAAATTTGCCTAACTATTGGTGCAGGGTGTGCCCATGGCAACACCCTGTTTCTGCCAATGGTATATGCAGTCAAATAAAAATACATTATGTTCTAAGATCAAACTTATTAAAAAACAGATCAAAGTTATCTTCATATCACTAAAATCACTGCACTCTTTAAGGCATCTGTTCAAAAAACTAAGACCTTCATCATTCGGCATACAAGTAAAAAGTGACTGCATATCCAGGGTTAAAAAGAATACATTCTCTGTACCTTGACAACTTTCTACACATAGGAATAAATCTTCTAAAAATTGTTTTGTATCACATAAAATGTTATCAGACAAATTTACTAATGCTTTCAATTCTTTCTCTACATAAATTGAGAGAGACTCCGTTACCCACCCCTTACCCGACACAATAGGGCGCATAGGGGGTCTATTTATATGTTTATGCAACTTGGGTAAACCATGCAATATAGGAACCAGAGGCATTTTCACTTTAATATAGTTAAATGAATATAATGTGATCATACAAGCTGCCAGATAACCTTGTGGGGTTATTATGTCGCACACTTTCTGTACATCTGTAACTTCATAAACACTACTATCATTCATCATTTCTTTCATCAGTGACTCATAAAATTCTTTATCTAAAATAACTAGTAACATGCACTCAAACAAGCTAGTCCAGCCAGACAAAATGTAACATTCCAATATGCAAAAAACCCTGGCACATGAACATGGATACTTAAGAAATATTTGACTATATCTACGTATAAAGCCAGAATATAACAATAATCTACAGGAATTTCTGTAGTTCTTTGTTTCACTCTGGTTTTATATATTGATTTAATTACGTTATGTCCACTTATAAAGCCAGACTAAAGCAATAAACTACAGAAATGTCTAGAGTTTATTGTTTGATCTGTATTTATATACTGATGTAATTAAATATTACATCCACATATAAAGCCAGAATAAAACAGTAAATTACAGATATTTCTGCAGTTTATTTGCTTTAGACTGGCTTTATTCATGGATTTAATTAAACATTTCTGAATTATCCAGTTCTTGTGCCAGGAAATTAGGTACACAGAAAGGCAACCACAGATGAAATTGGGAACTCAGCATTTTCACCTATATATCTATCTATATATATATATATATATATATATATATATATATATATATATATAGGCCCTTTTTCAAATTCATATTCAAACTTATTAATGTACTTATTATATGTGCTAATACAAGGAATCAATGCTCAAATAAAAACTTAAGGCAAGATAGGAGAACCTCATTTCTAATATACAAATGAAATGGTAACCAAAGCAGGGGAAATATGATAATAATTAGATACCCTGATCACTTGCTGTGCAGTAGGGTTTTATACTAGTTATAGGCAGTCAGGTTCTGAGTTTGAAAGCACAAGCAACAGGGCTAGAATTGGTCAATCCATATTTCTACTCTTAGAAGATCTGCTGAGGAATAAAATGCTTATTAAGGAAAATATTCCTTATCTGAAAACATTAGACTTGAAAATAGCAGATGCCCAGTCCTTTATGGTGAGTTGATCATAGAATATCCCTACATTTCGTACTTATTGACATAAATTACAGTTTCACAAAACTATAACATGGGGATACACAACTGGTGCAGATGAATTATGAATGGTTGTATAAGCTGTCATGGTAGAATACAACCACGTTGAGAAAAACTTTAAATACAAAAAGCAGCAGCAAAGCTTTCGGGTCTGCACCCTTCCTCAATGTCAAATACAAACTGTACTTAGCATTGAGGAAGGGTGTAGACCCGAATGCTTTGCTGCTGCTTTTTGTATTAAAAGTTTTTCTCAATGTGGTTGTATTCTACTGTTGCTTTTTTGTTTCCAGTTCTACAGTGGGTGCTTGTTTTGGATGTATAAGTTGTCATGGCCACGTTTTTGGAGGCATTTAGCTTTAACTTAGTTATTATCCAGTTATGAGTGTATCCAAATCTGAAGGTAAATTGTTGGAAGTAGAAATAAAATCTAGAGGAAAGGAGCAGTACAGTTGTAGTATAGACCTTTTCTAAAAGTAAGATCTACAATGCAGCTATACTAATACTAATACTACTGATACTAGCTATAATACTATTTACTAATTACTATGTATAATATTTATTTATATTATCCCTAACAATTGCAATATTAGGCAGACAACTTAGGCAAAGGTGCAATATGTAAAGTGCCTTTTATTTAAACGGGGCAGTTATTATAACTTAGGGGAGGTTACATTTATTCTGTATTTAAGTATTTAAATTTTTCTGCTCTTTTGTACGGGTGCTGGGAGTCGGATTGTATATGCTATTTGCGTCATTCTTTCACTTGTATGTGTTGCTTAGGGGAAGATACATTTATTCTGTATTTAAGTATTTAAATTTAAGTATTTAAATTTTTTTCTGCTCTTTTGTACGGGTGCTGGGAGTAGGATTGTATATGCTAGTTGTGTCATTCTTTCACTTGTATGTGTTGCTCTACTTTATGTATGTAATCTGAAGAAGAAGCTGATGCATGGAATTTCATTTAGGCTATATGTGTGTAGTCTTAAATGGCAATAAAGTTTACTTTGAATCTTTGAATCGGTGTGGTAAAGATGGTGATGAGCAAAGGGAACAAGGTTGCACCCTGTGGACCTCACATCTCCGAAGAAAGGTATAGGAGGACGTGATTCCAGACACAACCCTCTCAGTGTGCTCAGAAGGGTAAGATACAAACACTATCAGGACAGGACAATCTCTGATATATCAAAGAAGTACCTTAAATTTTTCAGCAGAACCCCATAGTCCACTACAAGATTTCACATTCTACCTTATCAGTGCTGAAGAGTCATCTACAAGCATGAAGATGAATTATCCATTGGAATTCTCACCAAAAGAAACTTGGGTTAAAAAAAACCCTAGCAAGGACTGTTTCCCAGGCAACCTCTACCCTTAAATTTATTTTCTAAATTGAAAGTGTTTTGTAGGAATGGATTGCCATCAATAGTAATGTTACAATTCACAATGGAATAAACTTGTGGTCTTAAGATATGTATCAATGTTTTACAAAGCAATGTAAGACCCATTCCTTATATAAAAAATAAATATATTGTCAATAAAATATTTACATTTTTGTTTACATATCTGATCAGCTCATGATTAAAAAAATAAAATTCTCTTTCCAAAAGATTAGCACAGTATTGGCAACTGGAATAGATAGGCTTCATATGTAGATAAATTGTTTAAAAACCACATACTGCTATCAGGAAAAAATAACATGCCTGCTGTTTAATAGTATATTTGTCAACCATTCCAGCCAATCTGTACATAAGGACTTGACAATTATAGTTACCAAAATATCCAACTTACCACATAATTGTAAAAATCTTACTTTTGAAGTCCTTGGATTCTGTAAGATATGACAAGATTTTTTAGGCCACGTGTTTAATCATGCTTGTGTGAAATAATTTATCTTGGACTCACCTGCTACAACAGTGGGGCAAAGCGGAGGGTAAATATGGTCTCTATAAACACTGATGACTCCAAGTGTGGATGCTAAATGTGGTTTACCAACATGACACAAGGCAGACATATGAGCAGTGATGAAACCATCCTTGAGAATTTTGATGAAAAATAAATCACTGTTGTTATACTAATGTTTCTCTTGTTTATGAGTATCAGAAAGCATGTCCAACATTTTGGTGACATAGTTTGTAGAATCTACCAAGACTAAGACTCCCAATCCACTTTCATGACTGTAATCATCCTGTTATTTATAAAACTTTTATCAGCCCTCTGTCATTTGGAAAGGTCATGACATTTGAAATTTGATTTATCTGCAAGTGTGCCCATACTTACAATTTCACAGACCTTTCTTGATTCAAATTATTGGATGTAAAAACTTATTTTACTCAAAGCTCTACCTTCAGCTACCTTTAGCAAAGTCAAACTCACTAAAAGCAATTTTGATTATAGCTTATGCATAGAGATACTTAAATATTTAAACATATCAACTTTCACAGTCAATGTAAAATCAATTTAGCTTATTTTGTGCATCTCTCCTTATACAAAATTTACAAGTGAATTATAATTGCTAAAAATACAATTTTGTAGAAAAGGTTGTATCTTTCTTATTTATTTAACACTAGAATCAAGATTTAAACTTCCCAATTCTTCTAACTGTGCATTTGCTATCTCTGTCATTGAGGAAGCAGGTGATTCCTGTTCTATCCATTTGGCAATAGATGTATTACTTGAATCCATGTTCTGTTCATGGATGCAGAAGTTTGATGGTAAACATCTACTCTCTCTGGATATGATTCTAGATATCTCTGAATGATCCATCATTATAGATGCAGACCTGATTGAGTACAAAGGAGATTTGGAGTGGGGCAGATTTCTCAAGTTTGCAATGGGTGGGACTAATTCATCATGGTTTTTAAAGGTAGTTTATTGTTCTGTGGTCATTTTATCACTTACTCAATTTTGTTACCCAAGGACAGATTTTAGTTGGGAATTATATGTCATATCTTTCTTTGTACTCATATCTGTCTGTCTGAGAGTTTCATTTTTGTTATTAGTTTATGAATCATATTCTCTATCCTCCTGGAAATGTTGCCGGTCTTTTCTCTCTACAGGGTCAGGCAATATCTCCTTTACCTGCAACCAATCAGCAGGACAGCTTACCTAAGAACCTATGAAAGGTAAAAGGGATTTGGAGTTGATATAATAGTTAAGGTGTTTACCTTACAGACAGAAGCTACAGGGTTTGATTCTCACCTTTGAAAGGGAAATTGGCTAGGCTAAAAATGGATCACTAGCGCAACTAGCCTAGTACTTACTTATGAATCCATAAACCTATGGATTGACATCTGATCATCTCACATCCCTGTGACCAATTAATTCCGGTCTGGGCAGCACATTTGGTCTATTTCTTCTCCAGTGGTATGTGTCACATGGCAGGGAGTGAACCAGCTTGCTGGTCCTGCAGAGTAGCCTACTGCTTCCCCAGTGGAGTACTTCCACCTTCACACTGGCTGTTTGGGTTACCTTGTGTGTTGTCTGCGTAAGGAAGCATGGTTTCTCATGTACACTTAGCTACATAGAGTGCATGCTCACAGGCTTATGCTCCATGGGCGCAACATCCAGTTCTCCTACTAGATGGTACTCAAGTAGCATGGCAGAGCCACCTCCATCCCCCCAGGATGGGTGAGCCAGCAGTAACCGCTTATTCCCATCCCCTCTAGCCAACTCCATCAGGCACCTGAGCCATTAATATTACTCTGATCACTTGGGTTGTAGTCAGAGTTTTATACATTTATACCACTGGAGTTGCTAACAGCCATTTTTAATTTATCAGCTGCCATCCTTATGCCCTTGTTAAATACTAGCTAGTCCTGCTTCATGGTGTTCTACAAGAAACTCCAAATGTAAGACTCCAGTGTTCTCCTTCAGCTTGTTCCATTTTTTTGTGAAGTCACTTTATTCATTGGTTCCCCTGACAATTTCATTATGGGGGTACCATATGAAAAACTTTTAGCTCTAAGTTACTTTTAAAAGTATAACAAGTCCTACTGTAATCCTTTAATTTAAAAACATGTAACTTTTGTTTAATTTCTTACAGTCCAGTGTTCTAACTATAGCAGTTTCAGATAGCTTATCATTAACTGCAACAAAGCTAATGAAAGGATTGTTGGCTGGTTTTAATAGATATATGCTTAATACTTTAGTAACATCAATAATAATTGAGTGATTATTATTAGGTACAACAGTTGCAGTGGAAAAACTGTTCTATGAATAATTCTTAATTTTACTATCAAAGCTGGCAAGTACTTCATGAGTAGAAAGAACTTTTCCTATAGCCTAGCTTTAGTATACTGTTTACACTCACGTTTGTTTCTGTTGTCCTCACCCATAATGTTATCTGTCATTTATATCTGGAAAATTATTTTTGACTCTCCATATTTATTTATCTTTTCCAAGGCCCCACTTTTCTGTGATTGTATATCCATGATGAAAAAATACAAAAGGACTGAAATGAACAAGTGCCTGATTTCTGTTTGCATGTTTTGTCCCAGTACTATACCATTATGCCTGTCAGTTTACTCAGAAGGTTTAAGGCTGCAAGCTCTAGTTCCTGTGGTACAGAGTTTGAATCCCTCAGCCTTCATTTGCCTACTTTGTGAATTGGAGCCAGTCACGTAACTAGACAGTGCTTAGGAGCAACGGGGTATTTCAGCTAGGTTCATCAATGGTCCCTTGGACTGCAAGCCTAGTAACTACCAATTAACCAAAGAACCTAAGATGGGTCTACCTGAAAACACCAAAATCTCTAAACGCCGATGACAAGAACACCGACACCGGAAGATCGACAACGGAGAAGACCGACAATTGAGAATCCCAAAGCTGAGAACACTGACATGTAAAGGTAAGTGTGCGATAGGGATGGACGTTAGGGTCAGGGTGTGGGTAAGGTAAGTGTGTGATAGTGATGGACGTTAGGGTAGGGTGCGGGTCAGGTAAGTGTGCGATAGTGATGGACTTTAGGTTTAGGGGTGGGTTAAGTGAGTTAGGGTTAGGGTGCTGGTAAGGTACATGTGTGATAGTGACAGAGTTAAGGGTTGGGGTGGATTAAGTGAGTTAGGGTTAGGGTGCAGGTAAGGTAAGTGTGCGATAGTGACGGACTTTAGGGTTAGGGTTTGGGTTAAGGTTAGTGCATAGATAGTTGTGTATGTAAGATTTAGTGTAGGTTTGTAAGGTTTTTGGTGTGCTTGTGTTGTGTGTGTGTTTTTCAGGAAAGGTATTTGTTTTGTTGATTGTCGGGATTGTGGTTTGTCGGGCATGTGAAGTTTCATGTTTTTGAACTTTCTTTTTTTTTCGTTTTTTGTCATGTCGGTTATTTCGTTGTCGGTGTTTTGGCATGTCGGTGTTATCAGGTAGACCCCCTAAGATACATGAATATGCATGTTTATGTATGCCTATATTGACTGCCAAAATTAAATACTTCTTACTGGGTCTGATAGTGAGCACCCTAGTTTATTTATTTATTTGTCTTTGTTTACTGGGATAGTCTGACTGGGTAATACCCATTTTCAGCAGAGGCCTGGGGAGAAAAGCTCCATTTGCTTACATTGCATTATACCAAGTTCCAGTCAAACACAGAGTAGTTACAATTCTATTTATACACAGACTAAGAGGTTGAGTAAATTATGTTTAAGGACAGTATTTGGATAGTATTGTACATTGAAAAAGTTTTAAGCCTGTGATGAGCATGTACAGGACCAGGATTGGTTAAGATGTTGTTTAAGCAGTGGTTTAAAACTACTGAGTTTGTCAGAGAGTTTTATTTGTATGGGGATACTATTCCAGAGTTTAGCAATGGACTGGGAGTGGAGCAATTCTCCTGCAACATTATTTGACTTATTTGTAAGTAATAAGAATTTGTTACTAGAACGGTGGTCCCTTGCTGGACTGTAGGGCAGTAATATCTTTTTTAGTACAGGGTATTTTTCTGGATGACTTATGAGTTTGTGTGCTGTAATCACTTGGGACTATGTTAGACAGTTGTGCAGTTCAAGCCTGTTTAATTACTTTAAATTAAGAAAATTGTGGGTCTTATGAGGGAGACTGGTGACAAATTTAACTATTTTATTGTAGCAGGAGGCAAGCTTCTTTCTTTGAGCATTATTGATGTTTGCTAGGTTAGCAGCAGGATATAAGAGAGCCGGCAGTAAGAAGGTGGTGGCTAGAGTTTTTGTTGCAGTATCTGTAAGGAATCAATTGATACTATATAGGGAACCTAGTTTCTGGTGTATAGATTTAATGGTGTGCAGTATATGGTGGTCATATTTGAGACTGTCATATATTATAACACTTAGAAGTTACAGTTTTAATGACAGTATTAATTGCTGATAGAAGGTAGTTTTTTGTTTTGGCAACTTTTTGAGGTGAAAAGCGTTATCTTAGTTTTCTTGGAGTTGAATAGGAAGTTTGATTGTTCAAGCCAGGTTTCTACAGAGGAGAAAGATTTTTGGCTAATGTCTTGGAGATAATTTATTGTTGAGGCCACACATATTAATGTTGAGTCACCTGAATACTGAACTAAAATGGTGAGTGGATCTGTGGAGGTCATTAATACATATATTAAATAGTAGAGGACCCAGGATAGAGCCCAGAGGGACACCTGTAATAACTGGTTGAAAGGATGAATAGATTTGTTGCCATTTAATGACTTATTGCCTTCCAGATAGGCAACTAAGGAACCACAAGAAGGAGTATTGGGAAAGCCCTATTGAGGAGAATCGAACAGGTAGTTGCTGGTTTGAGACAGTATCAAATCCATTGTTTCTATGTTAATTTATTATATTGGTAAAATGTAGTAGAGTAGCGGTGGTGCTGTGCTGGGGCCTAAAGCCATGTTGTGTTTCTGAGAGCAGGTTATTTGAGGTTAGGTATTACTTCACCTGCATGTGGATGCATTTCTCTAATATTTTGGAGAAGGGGTGAGAATCGTTATTGGTCTGTAGTTATTAAACTCTGTAAATATTTCACCTTTGTGAAGTGGTATGGATATAGGGAAGGCTATGATTTCTGCAGCCATTTTTAGGTAGCCTGATGGTAACTGAACTACAGCTACAGAAGTAGTATTTAGTTTAAGGAGCAACGTTGAATTAACTATTAAACCACCTTTGGAATTCTATCATTGAGCTGACTATTTTCCTTCATCTGTGGTACTTATTTTGCTTGGTGAAGGAGCATCTTCCTTACAAGTGAGGCAGGTACTGGACTAAAATTGAAGAGCATTGTGGGTGGTTTTGATTGGACAGGGGTAGGGTGAGGGGGCAGATATGTTAGTGTCTGTGAGATAATATTGATCGTATAAAGTAGGAATTAAACTGGATGGGAATAGAGTCTGTCATACTGTCTGTTTTTGTAGAGGGACTAGTGGTCTCCGTGGTGGAGCAGTCTATTTAGTGATAACCAAAAAAGTTTTGCATTGTTTATATGTTTATCTTGTAGGTTGGTATACTATGTTTGCTTATTCTGTTTGACATGGAGTTTTGCAAGGTTTCTAAGAAGTCTAAATTGCTGGAGGGTATTTTGAGTTCGATTTTTATACCAGTTCTTTCAGGCTTTGTCCCTTTTTATCATAGGTTCATAGGTTCATACTAGGCTATCTGCCCTAGGGCATTTATAAGCCTAGCCAGAATGTGTTTGGCTTTCGCCACCCATTTTAAATTTATTTTGCTATGCCCTTTTTCGAGGTTAGTATACTGTGCCTCTGTCTAACAGTGACACAGAAGTGATACCCGGGGTAAACCTATGATTTCCCATCCACTCATCAAGATTCCTCTTGAAGAGAGTCAATGAGGGACTCTGCCTAACCTGGACTGGAATTTTATTCCAGAGTGAATGGAGCCTCTGGGTTATGAATCTGTCCCACCAGCATGTCCTATTTATTTCAGTGCTGAGGTTCAAGTCTCTCGAGCGCATAGCTCGATGGGATTTGGATTTTCTGAGGTGCAGCATGTCCATTAATTCTGGGTTGGATATGGCTTTATACATCAGGCACAGATCGCCTCTGAACAGGCGGTATGCCACTGAGCAGAGCTGGAGTTTCTTTAACCGGGCAGCATATGGCATCTGTTTGAGCCCTTTGATCCTCTTGGTGAGGTACTTTTGGGGTCTTTCCAGTTGCTGCAGGTGTCTGGTAAGGTACATCCCAAAAGGGGCATTGTACTCAATTATGGGCCTGATGAGGGATGAGTAAAGAGGCACGATGACCTCCCCTGATCTAGATGTGAATCCCTTCATGATTAGGTGGGCTATATAAAATGTTTTTCTAACCACTTTGGCCACGTGGTTGTCAAATGAGAGATTGCTATCAACTTGGGTCCCCAGGTCCCTAATTACTTCTTCTGTACTTAATGGATTACCACCTATGTGGTAATTTGTGGGCACTTTGTTTTTGCTAAAGGGGATGACTATACACTTTTTGGCATTTAGCTTGAGGCCATGGCTCTGGCACCAGTTGTCTGTTTCTATGAGGCCCTTTAGGAGGATGCTTGTGTCAGCTGGAGAGTCGATTATGGCGCCCAGTTTGCAGTCATCTGTGATCTTGGTCAGCCACAGTCCTTCCATGTTGGCCTGTACCTCCGAGAAATATATTCCTTTGTCAGCCATGGTACGAGGTTGGACTTTACTCTTTTTTACATACTGGTACTAGATTATTTAAAGTCTATAAGAATACATTATTAAAGTACTCTACAGCAGTGTCTAGCGGCATTGTTCTAAGTACATTCCAGTTACATTTTTTTTTAGTTTTTTATTGAAAATATCTTTGCTGAAATTGCTTGTATTTCATATTTGATTATAGATAATATGTCTACCTAGTTTATGGGAGAGTTCTAATAGCATATGCAGGTATATGCTTTATGCTTATGCTATCTGAGAGGCAGCCAACTTTTTGTCAGTTTGTCTGGTTTGTTTGTAAAAATCCAATCTAATGCTGAGTGTCTCTGTAAAGTCGTATTGATTCTAGTGGGTGTGGTTATTAATTGTCAGAAGTTGTACAAGTTTATGGATTCAGTGGGGATAGCGGAATTTATGAGTTGCCAGACTATATTTAAGTCTCCAAGTATTATTGTTTCTTTGTTAATTTGTTGGGATAGCCAGTGCAGGATGCTTACAGCAGTATCAGTGTTATTCCCTGGTGGTATATAAATTGCTATGAAGCATATGGTTTTCCTAATGTTGATTTTTAGAAGAGTTAGACATTCAGCATTGTTAAATGTGGGCATTTCATGTGGAAGTAAGGAGATGGTTAGGGAATTTTATACACGATTGCTACACCACCTGCACACTTGTTTTGTCTGTCATGTCTGAGTATATTGTATCCCGGGGGGGGGGGGGGTGATCTCATAATCCTTTATTTCTTTTTTTAACTAGGTTTCAGTACCTATGACTATATCGGGAGTGTTTGTGGCAAGGTAGGCGTGTATGTCATGGACTTTATTGCACATACTTCTTAGGTTCATATTTAGTAAGGTGAGTTTGGATTCTATTTTTTGCTGAGATGTATTAGGTGACTGGTTTATTTTGGAGTTGGAATTGATGGTTTTATAAACAGTGAGACCAGAGTCGGGATGAATATCTCTGCTGACTTTTTGAATTGATATTTTACAAAGGGAAGAGTGTGGCCAATTATATTTTGGTCTTGCTTTGATATTTGATCATAAATTTGGATGCTTAGTTTTAAGATATTTAAGGGAAATAAATGAGATGTGGTTTGTTTGTAGAGTTAGGGTGTTATGGAGAAAGACAGGCTGGGTAGACATAGATATTCTTAGCTAACTTACCCAATTCACTGAAATAAGATAAGTCCACAACCTCATTTATCCTTTATATTGTATCCTTTATATTGGTCATATATCACCAAACACACTCTTAAGAGAAGTACAAATACAAACCCATCGCATGCATTTGTTGTCCCATGTCATATTACCATTTATGCAGATCTTTCCCTTGGAAATACTTTCATACAGAATTCTTTAATCTTTCATGGATTTTTCCACAATGTTGTCTATCTCCTCTTCCACTGCTGATCATGTCCAACTCAAATGGGGGGGTATCTGAGAGCACTTTTTTCTGCATGTGTCGATTTATTTCATTGTTGTGCCTTTCAGTTAAATAAGCTTGGCAGATCATCTGGAATTGTATTGCATTAAAGATGACTGAATTCCTGTTACAGACCACAAGATTTTCAATGATCATTTTATCAGCTGAAATTAAGTGTATAACTAAGAATTGGAAGAACACTAATTATTCACAAAACTAGAATGAACTTGTTCCCATACTCTATATGAATATAGTTTTATATGAAGAAGGAGAGACAGAACAGTCATATGTATTATAGTGTTTTGAATATTTACTATGTGTACTCTTAAGAGTGTATACCTGCATTTACATATACCTTTGGTGGTGAAATTTCTATGGATGTCTGAAGCCTTGTGAATTT
Source organism: Protopterus annectens (assembly GCF_019279795.1). NCBI lineage: Eukaryota > Metazoa > Chordata > Ceratodontiformes > Protopteridae > Protopterus > Protopterus annectens. Next base: position 510,820,457 of record NC_056739.1, read on the forward strand.
TTTTCCCTGTTTACCTTCCTTCCAAGTTATTTCTCACTTTCCCTAATAACCTTATTTTAGTTTTATGTATGCTTATTAAAAATAGTGCAATTAATCTTCATGTACCTTTGATATGCAGGTATTCAGATATCCAGTATAGTGACAATTTGATAAGCACTTTAAAAAAAGAAATGGCCCAGTCCTTATACTAATCCATATAGCCCCCCTCAATTATTATGTTGAGTTCACACCATTTATTATGACTTTTTGTTTGTTAGTGCTTAGATAAAATTTTACCCATACTTCCAGTCTAAGACCAACCCAAACTCATTACTAGCCTTTTGTAAACTAATATTTCAAATGATATGTTGACTTCTATGTAGGGCATGCTGCCCCCCTTACTACTGCTACACAAGGAACTCAGTTTGTCAGTGGGAAAATGCTGCAAGGAGTCACCAGGGTTTTTATGCATTTCAATAACAAGCCTAGATCTTCAAAAGAGGATATCAAGAAATATGTATACAGGACAAATCATGCTTTAATCATACCGATTCATCAAATATTATTAAAATAGACAAATTATTCAGCAATCTGACAGAAGACAGAACTTCATCCTATCCCTTTACAAAAAGAAAGAAATACTACAAGGGAAGTGTTATCCCTTCTGCCAATTTGGTGAGAATTAAGTTATACACCCAGGGTAGAAGCCTGTAGTTCAGCCATAAAGCATTTGCAAATAATCAGATCACTTCTGTTTAACTGTAACTTATTAAAAATAATGTAAAGTACAATAACCTTTCAGTATATCTTACCAGTCTAAACTTTTATGTAGGTCAAATAAATTATTGCTAGGTCACTCCATATTTTGGGGTATGTTGTATACACAGTGCCATGGAATTTACAATGCGTGGCTGTATCACAGACTTATACCAAGGGAACAAAATATTTTTATCTCTGTTGAACAGGATCTGTAACACAGCTTTCATTATACCTTTGTACTTTCTAGTAATACTGAATATTACATTTGTATCTGTGTGTAAATAAACATCAGTTCTGTCACCAGAGTCCTTTGCATTATTTGCCTCTTTAAGTATAACATTATCCATTGGATTTGGATAAATCACACTCTTGCCATACTGAACTACCTATATTTTTTCTGCATTACAGAAAATATATACCTTTAGACCACTGATGATTTTTTTGTAGGATCACTTGCACAGATAAACTGGTTGGAAAGGCTTGTATCTTAAGGTCAGCTGGAAATCTGCTGACTCATACATTTGACCACAGTGGAAATGAGGATATAATGCTGAATGGCATAGACCTAGCATGGACCCTTAGAGAACACAACTCAAAAAACCTATCCCTTACCTTCTGCTTGTGGCAGAGAACTAAATGTGTTTTCCAACTCTTAAGGTCTAACAGAAATTTTAGAGTAATTAGATCAACCAGCTGAAGATCCATGTTGATGTGTAACTAAACTCTACCTAAATGATCATGAGAGCAGCGTACCAGTTATTTTATAACATTCCCCATTTAAATTGGTTAATCCAATGGTATGTTAATTTTCACATTTTACAGCCACTCTGTCCTTGGGAATAAGATGCATCAGACACAAAACCTTTTATGAGAATTTTCTGGAAAAGATAAATGATAAGGTTAACCATAGTCTTGTTTAAAAATAATGAATGAGACCACCTAGCCCTGCTGTAACATTCTGTTTAACATCCAAGAGGGCTTTTAGAAATTTTTGTTTAATGATGGGACATAATTTAACATGGTCAAGTCAAATTGCTACATGTGGGGAACTTGTTGAGATCCCCAAATAAATGTCAGTACATTTCTTGGCATGCCCAGATCAGACACGTGCTTGGTTTAAGTAATGCATAATACATTCTACAATCCCCTTCTCAGCAGGACTGTACAGTAATTCACAGAGCACTGTAATTCTACAGTGCTGTGACGGTACCAGCCTGCTGTCTGAAAGCAGTCTCATTTACAAAATTTGCATGCAAATGCGGTAGTCCAGGGGTATGTCTAATGCAAATTAGCCATGCACTGTACACCAGAATTTTTTTCTGGCATTGGAATAGTACCACTGTGCTATGTAGGGTGCATAGTGAAATTGCACACTGCCATTTGACAGTATATTCCTATTGCTTTCAATGGTAGGAATGGCAGGGATTAAGTACTGCAGAACTAGTGCGTATGCGAATATATTTGTGTATGCGTGTGCATGTATTTACATATGTATATGTGTGTATGCCTGTGTGTTTGTATGCATGTATGCATGTGTAAATGTACATGTATGTATGAATAAGCATGTGTAAGTGTGTGTGTGTGTGTGTGTGTGTGTGTGTGTGTGTGTGTGTGTGTGTGTGTGTGTGTGTGTGTGTGTGTGTGTGTGTGTGTGTGTGTGGCAGCGTGGACATATATCAGTATTAGTGGATACCGGTGGAACTGTTTTGCATGGGTTGAACAGAGGGAACAGTAACACACATACCTCTCAATCTCTTAGAGCAAGAAATCTGGACAAAGCCATAAATAAAAGTGGGACAAAGGCCCAAAAATATGGACAATTTTTAAATATTGCTCTAACAAACATATAAACTTGATAGAATAAGAGGTTTTGCATTATTATGAATTTTCTGAAAAGTATGAAGTCTGAAACTTAAATGTCTTTCATTATTTTCTAGCATCAATCTATAATTATTTGCCACTAGTTTGCCAGAAAAAAAAACAGTTTTATAAAAAACGGACCAGAAATAAGAGGCAAAAATCTGTACAGTTGAAAATTATGCTAACATAGTTCTCTTCAACTATGTTAATGATTGATTCTGAGATGTGTAATGAGCCCTTCATGATGTGTGTTTTTATCATATCTCTGAATCATTAAATATTATGTTGCACTACTGGCCTCATTGGCATTGTCCACATATGCCTATGAATTCCAGGAATTGTTAGATTATAATCATTTAAACTGATGTTTCCTAGCTCAATCTAAATTTATTTAGTTTTTATACCACAGAACTCAGCATCCCCAAAATGGGTCTATATTACAGTGTCGAAAGACGAAGTAACCGAACACGTATTTATCAACACATAAATATCGACCTCTGCAATTGCCAGGGATAAAAATTGCTTGGCCATCATCAGGGATTTGCCATTTTCTGTAGTGTGATCTCAGAGTTGGTATATTTACTTAGGAGGTGTTGGGGTGAAGCCCCCCCCCACTATGTAGGGTTTGAAAGTTTGGCTTGTGTGTTTGCGGCCGAGGTACATTTTCCCCTGAAAAAAGATTCACTGAAGTGTCCATTTAGCATTTGCAGAGGTTGATATTTATGTGTCAGTAAAGATGTGTTCAGTTACTTTGTCTTTCAACACCATAACATAGACACCCCCCAAAATTGCTTTTGAAGTTAAAATGTCAATTTATGTATGAGAGATAGAGCAATTTACCTTAGAATGCTTGCATTTCAAATAATTGTATTAAGAATCCTGTTTCTACACACTAACATCTCTAAATTTAAAATTAAAAAGAATTAAGAATTCTCATAACAAAGAAGAAAACCATGACTACACAAGAACCACATAATACATTAAATCAGAATGCATTAACACCAGCTACAACAAAGATTTAATTTTTCTGGAAACATTTGTTCTAAAATCTCAAAAACAAAATCATCACTTTGAAATAACTATAGAGCAGTATATTCCTTTGCAATCGAAATTATGAAGTTGTTTAAGCATTTAGTTGTTTAATTTAGGAATTATCTTGGTAACTGTTGAAAGAAATAATAGGATTTACCATATTAGTTCATTTTGCTTTATCTCTCCCTCTCCCTATATATTAATTTCATGCGGCTAAAGCAAGTCAGCTAAATTTGAATAAAAAGTGCAAAATAAATTTACACAGCATTTTTGTAAATCAGTGAATTACAATTTTGATTTCAAATGAATTTTGTGATAGCTAAATTCTACACTGAGATTTGTTTAACATATTCTTCTTGCTGGCATTCCATACATTTTCGGTTTCAATGATTACAACCTACTAAAATCCCCAAATTCTCTCCTTCGATGCAGTATATCTGTGATCTGGGACCATATCTACCATAAAACTACTAACAAGCTGGGTTGTTACTTATAAACTTAAAGGAATTACTCCTAGTCTCAGAACGACTTGGTTGGAGGATGGCAATTTGAAAACTATTGACCTATAGCCAATCTGTCTTTTGTCATTAAGGACCTTAAAAAGGTGGTCTGTGTGCAGCTGGGCTGTTATTTGCACAATATTAAAATCTGTCACACATCCCAGTCTGGTTTTAGATATCGGTATAGTACTGAGACAGTCTTTAAGAATTATTGACGATCTCCTCGCGGTGAGAGTTGAATGATGTTATTTTATTTTGTTTCTTATAGGGCTCTGATCTGCATTTGCTGCAGCAGACCATAGTATCTTATTAGATGTTTTAATCCATTTTTGTTTCATCTCAGGTGTTATACATCAGTTATTTTCCTTCTTTCTCAATAGTCATACTCAGAGGTTTGTGTCAGGTGTTATCGTCTCTTCTCTCTATCTCCTGACATGTGAGGTACCACAGGTTTTTATTTTAAGTCCATTACTTACCATGTATGCAACCCAACAGGGGGTTTCATTTAAAGCAGAGGTTTAAAACTTTCATTTTTAGGATAATGATATGTAGCTATATCTCTGCTTACTTCAAGACTCAGTGGTGTCTCTTCATTTAACCTGCCTCAGCCTTGGAATGCATCCACGTTTGGAGGATTGCTAACCATCTCAAGCTCAAGTCTGCAGTGAACATCCATCCCACAGTCTGCAATTCTTCAATAACAGTTTCTTCATCCAATATTATTTATAGTAGAGATAAGCTAGAATTTGTTTTTGAGATTTGGACTCTTGGTGTGATATTGGACAATTAGTATACCTTTAAGGACCAGGTTTCTGCCATTGTCAAATCCTCTTATCCACTGCAGATTATTTCACTAATTAAGCACCTTAGTCCACCTGCTGATTTGCCCATGGTTGTGCATGCTTTAGTCTCCCTGCACATGGTCTTCTGCAATGCTCAACTTTGGCTACCAGGCATTGAGCAGGATAGATTACATGCAAAATTTTGCTGCCCAGTGACTTAGTGAGGTGCCTCACCACCATCACATCACTCTGGTGTGTAAGCATTGCAACAGTTACTTATTCTGTACTACAACATCTATAAAACCCTAATCCTGGATTATTCAGCACATCCCCACTCCCGCTGCCTTATCTGAAGGATTTATGTGCTGATACTGGTTTCCATGTGCCTTCTGTTCAGCTACTTATGCATTGCTTGAAGTTTTGAGGGCCCCACTTGACACCTTAGGAGCTCATTCTGTTGTGAAAAATGGGGCCCGTCTTAGAAATCTCTTACCAGAATAGCTTAGATCTGTACTGATTCTTAATGCTTCGAACATTCACTCAGAACCTGTCATGACCTGATGTATGAGGTTTATCTGTATCTGTTTGTCCTTATTTAAATTCTTTTCATCGCATATTTTTTTTATTGTTCTGTTTATAATAATGCTTTGGTATAACCAACTTAAACCTAAACTTAAACAATGTATTCGTACCTTTGCAACAGAAAAAGAACCAGTAACAACCACAACGACACCAACAACAGTGACAACACCACCACCACCTACGACTACCAGTGCCAGTACAACCACAGCTGTGATCCCAAGGTAGTAATATTTTATTCAAAGATAACCATGTTTACATGCAAACAGTGTAAAGTTCTTTTCTCAACTACTAAGTGAAAATATGTAATGTATCTGTTTATCAGAACCGGTTTTATGTCAGTATTACAATAGTAATTGCATTATTTTACAAAAGCCTATAAAATAGCAACTAGAAGGCTACATTCACCACCTTATGGAAGATAGACACTAGTGTATCCCTCATTTAGTTATAACTCCGGGACTGCAAAACATTAAGGGAAGTTTATTAATATATTTAGATAAATGTGAAATATATATTGGCTGCTTAAAAAATGCTTCCCCTGTATTCCTCGGTAAGTATAAACAGTTAAAAACAGGGAGGCAGTTAGGCAGAATATCCACAACAGAAATTTTATATCGAAGCTGAAGTAGCGCTGAAACGCTACTACATACCACACTTTATATCCAAAAATATCCCATTCACTGAAGAAGTTCCTTAGATCCTTACGATAACCTATAAATCCACTCGAAAATTATAAGTTCATCGAGGATAAGTAAAACACATAAAGCAACAATCCGGCAGTTTTCACTTCACCATCTGATTCCATTAACATGCAGATCGACCAAGGAAAGCATTTAAAACATAGGTTTATTCAAAAACAATACGTCGGCAAGCGCTTTCACCCGTAGGCTTCATTAGGCCATTAACAATTATACATTTAAATTACTTATATACCTTTATTCATAATAGCGTCACTTCCTTCTATTAATTAATGGCACATTTTTGATTAAACTAACATAAATACTATAAAACACTCTAAAAAAATAAAAGTATGAACAGGGGATACTATGTATGCTAAAAATTTTCTGAAGATATACAGTGTATTAACAAATGCATAATTTGATAATACTATACAAAAATTCTTATCTATATGCATATAATATATACAATTGATAAAGCCCTACCTTACTTTATGTTTGTATGTAAAAATATGTAATTATATTTAAACATAATATACATACTATATCAGTTCAGCTTCATATTAGAGACATTATTTTAATAACATATTATAAATGCAAAAATTCAAATATGACTAATAACTGACTGTCATATTATACCTATAAGACTGTCATATTTCATATTTCTAATAGTAAAAAGCTTGATCTAAAACATTTTGTTATCAATTGATTATTCTATCATATGCCTAGCCCCTATTGCTTAAATAAATACATCTTCTTTTATACACTAAAATCAAAAAAATCTATACAAAAGGTGACATAATAACACCAAACAGCTCCCTTCTAATAGTGTGCACTATATATGTACCTAACAGCAAACTTTAATTCAATATTATTTCCATATACACCTATTATGAATCATATTTAAAAGAAACTGTTAATAAACAAGGATCCTAATATAAAAAAATACAAAATATGAAATATAACTACAACAAAATAGATGTCTTTATATGTGTTTATTAACTTTTAACCCCCTAGCTTTTAAAATGGGTCTTATTGGAATCCTGTCATTAAGTCCTGGGTCCCTATCCGCCCTCAACCTGATTATCCATCTTCTCTCATGTGGTTCAGTTATATTGCATACGGGGCCTCTCCTGACTGTAGAATTATTGACATACATAACCATAAATTTAAAAGTATGTTCCGCTGAATTGTGAGCTACATGTTTAGATAAAGCATTTTTGTCTGATCCAATCTTGATGTTATAAAGATGCTCTCTGATTCTCTCTCTAAGTCGTCTATCTGTCTTGCCCACATAAAATGCTGGGCAAGACTGGCATACTGCCAAATACACCACATGTGAGGTCTCACAACTTGCATTATAATTAATTTTAAAAATGTGCTGAGTTACAGGGTGTATAAAACTCACTGACTGATCTATTGTATGACAAAAATTACATTTTTTACATGGTCGAGTATAAGCACTAGAGCTATTAATATGAGGTATGGAATCGATTCTATTTGGACTACACAGCATTCTATATAAATTTAACTTATTCTTATATATAATTTTGGGTGCATCTCCTACCACTTTTAAAATTATTGGGTCAACCTGTAATAGGTCCCAGTATTTCATGTATGCACTTCTAACTTCCTTCACATCTTGTGTATAGTAGATGGCAACAGTTGTCCCCCAAGCACTAAAATTATTCATTACATCTATTGTTTGCTTAACACTTTTACTTTGGTCAGCAAAATATGGATACGCACGACTTTCTCTAAGAGCCTCAGTATCAATTAAACCTTCATCTATAACCTCCTGCTTATAAGATCTTTCTAGAAATTGTCATTTAAGTTCCTTTCTCAGTGGAATTTAACCTGGACACCCGCATGGCTTGGCCTTTAACCACATTTTTAAATACATAACTTGGATGCATACTTGATCTATGCAAATATGAACTCCTATGGCACGTTTTTCTATATACTCCTGTATTAAGTTAGCCATTAACAATTTTTTTCCACATAAACATCCAAGTAGGATACAAAATTCTGTGATGCTGTCATCGTGAACTTTAAATAATATGTTAATGAATTCATCTGTTCTACAAAAAGTTTCAACTGTTCCTCATTAGACTTCCAGATCAGGAAAAGATCGTCTACAAAATGAACATAAAACCCTACGTGTTTCTGGAAGGAATCCAATGTGAACAGTTGTCTACTCTCCCAATCAGCCATCACTAGGTTGGCGTAGCTATTAGCACATGAAGTGCCCATAGCTACGCCATCCCTCTGGATGTAAACCTTTTGATGGAAAGCAAAAATATTATTATTCAATACTATGCCCATCAGCGTGCATATAGTATCTATTTGTGATGGAGTATAAATGTGTACTTGCGAAAGGCATCTACGTATGCATTCAACCCCCTGGAAGTTCAGAATGCTAGTGAATAATGAGGTCACATCTAAAGTTACTAACCAATAATTAGGTATGGCTTTCTCGACTTTCATGTAATCATATAGCATAAACAAAAACTGCTTGGTATCTTTTAATATATACGCGTATTTTTTTACTATAACTCTTAACTTAGATTCTATGTATAAAGATATAGGTTCCGTTATCCAACCCCTACCAGCTACGATAGGCCTCATAGGTGGTGAGGTGGGATTTTTATGTATTTTTGGAACTCCTTGAATACAGGGTATTCTGGGACTATCCAATTGACAAAAGTCAAACAAATCGTGACTAATCTTTCCTGCTGAATATAAATATAGAATTTTGGCCTTAACCTCAGTTATAATAGTGTCAACCTTTTTAAAATTAATTTGTTCATAATATTGAGCATCACTTAACATAATAATCATACTATATATATATATATTTCTCCATGTCCATGATAACAGTGGGCCCTCCCTTATCAGCTGGTCTAATCATAATGCTGGGGTCATGTTTTAAGCTTTCTAGTGCCTTTCTGGCACCATATGACAGGTTTCCATAACATTTTCTATTCCTATTAACCTCACTCTGTTTATGCAGTTCTTCCTCTACCAGTCTCGAGTATGCATCTAATAGAGGATGTAAAGGAGGTATATATGTGCTAGGTTTTCTAAATATATGACCATTTATTCCTGTATCTATACTGCCAAAATTTATTTTTAATTGAACATTCCTTACAAATAATTTTAAGTCAGTTATTGTTTCCGTGATATCACTTTTTGTAGTGGGTATAAACGTGAGTCATTTCTCTAGGATTTCAGCCTCTTCTCTAGTAAGATCCTTATTAGATATGTTCCAAATCAATGAGTTAGACTCTTGTCCCACATTTTCTTTAACGTTTGGCCTACATGTTCTGTATCCATAATTCTTTTTTGTCTGCCCCGGCTCATGAACCTGTCCCTCCCCCCTCCCTTCCATTTGTCTCCTATGGGGAAAGGGATCATGTCATTAGTACTAGCCTTACTAATATTCAAGTTTTTTCTCCTAGCTATATTATCCCCTGCAGGATGTTCTAAATCACTTGAAACAATAGATGTTTTTTCTTTTTCCAAATGGAAGTTTTCTTGGCTATCCGTGATACTAGCTATGTTATTAACATCATGTTGTGCATCAACTTGTTCCTGGTGAACAATTGCTGTAATAGTCACTTGGTTATTAACTTTGGTCGTGGTCAATACTTCATCCGAAGGACCATTTATGTCTTTATTGGCATTCATTCTAACTGTACTATGTGGTACATTCATATCTCTATTAACATCTAAATTAACTGAACTATGTGGTACATTTACATTTTTATACGTATGCACAACATTCATGTCAGTCTTGCCATTGACTTTTCTTAATATATTTTTATCTCCATTAGCAGTTTTTTCTTCCTTACGCCAAGTAAAGACTTGACCTTTCACAAAGCCCTTGGTATCCCTGTAGATTTTATTTTGTTTTTGTTCTAATAACTTCTCAAACAAATACACATTATCTAACAGTTTTTTACTCCTTTTTCGGCCACATGCCTAGGGAACATTGAATAAATACTCTTCTGTTGTTCCATAACATGTTCCCTAAGCACCTGTTCTTCCAGTAGAAAATATCTATTTAACAATGTCATACATTTATGCTCATGTCTAAGTTAATTTTTTGCCATTGATTATAATAAATCAGGGTACCTGGTACCTGTTGTTGGCATTTTTAAAATGCGGAGTCCCCTTGGTATGATCCGATGCTCAATACATACTTCAAAATGTTGCCTTTGGAGTTGGAAGCATTTAAGTTTCACAAAATCCATCTCCATCTGGTTCAATAGGGTTCACAGTCCATTACTGTTCACTTCCACCATGGACCCGTCTTCCGTCGGTGTATTACTGACGTCATACGCCTTAAGTGGATTTTCTTTCCCAGCCACATACTGATGAAATCTAGTCATACTATCTTGACAGTTTTCTGGCACATAGGGTAGCTCAACTTGTGCATCACTTAATTCTGCCATGAGAACAATTAAGCAGCCAAACAAAATGAATATTAAGATAAATGTGTAATATATATTGGCTGCTTAAAAAACGCTTCCCCTGTATTCCTCGGTAAGTATAAACAGTTAAAAATGCGGAGGCAGTTAGACAGAATATCCACAGCAGAAATTTTATATCGAAGCTGAAGTAGCGCTGAAACGCTACTACATACCACACTTTATATCCAAAAATATCCCATTCACTGACGAAGTTCCTTAGATCCTTACGATAACCTATAAATCCACTTGAAAATTATAAGTTCATCGAGGAAAAGTGAAACACATAAAGCAACAATCCGGCAGTTTTCACTTCACCATCTGATTCCATTAACATACAGATCAACCAAGGAAAGCATTTAAAACATAGGTTTATTCAAAAACAATAAAGTCGGCAAGCGCTTTCACCCGTAGGCTTCATCAGGCCATTAACAATTATACATTTAAATTACTTATATACCTTTATTCATAATAACGTCACTTCCTTCTATTAATTAATGGCACATTTTTGATTAAACTAACATAAATACTATAAAACACTCTAAAAATTAAAAATATGAACAGGGGATACTATGTATGCTAAACATTTTCTGAAGATATACAATGTATTAACAAATGCATAATTTGATAATCCTATACTAAAATTCCTATCTATATGCATATAATATATACAATTGATAAAGCCCTACCTTACTTCATTATTGTATGTAAAAATATGTAATTATATTTAAACATAATATACATACTATATCAGTTCAGCTTCATATTAGAGACATTATTTTAATATATTATAAATGCAAAAATTCAAATATGACTAATAACTGACTGTCATATTATACCAATAAGACTGTCATAGTTCATATTTCTAATAGTAAAAAGCTTGATCTAAAACATTTTGTTATCAATTGATTATTCTATCATATGTCTAGCCCCTATTGCTTAAATAAATACATCTTCTTTTATACACTAAAATCAAAAAATTCTATATAAAAGGTGACATAATAACACCAAACAGCTCCCTTCTAATGGTGTATACTATATATGTACCTAACAGCAAACTTTAATTCAATATTATTTCCATATACACCTATTATAAATCATATTTAAAAGAAACTGTTAATAAACAAGGATCCTAATATAAAAAATATAAAATATGAAATATAACTACAACAAAATAGATGTCTTTATATGCGTTTATTAACTTTTAAACCCCTAGCTTTTAAAATGGGTCTTATTGGAATCCTGTCATTAAGTCCTGGGTTCCTATCCGCCCTCAACCTGATTATCCATCTACTCTCATGTTGTTCAGTTATATTGTGTACGGGGCCTCTCCTGACTGTAGGATTATTGACATACATAACCATAAATTTAAAAGTATGTTCCGCTGAATTGTGAGCTACATGTTTAGATAAAGCATTTTTGTCTGATCCAGTCTTGATGTTATAAAGATGCTCTCTGATTCTATCTCTAAGTCATCTATCTGTCTTGCCCACATAAAATGCTGGGCAAGACTGGCATACTGCCAAATACACCACATGTGAGGTCTCACAACTTGCATTATAATTAAATTTAAAAATTTGCTGAGTTACAGGGTGTATAAAACTCGCTGACTGATCTATTGTATGACAAAAATTACATTTTTTACATGGTCAAGTATAAGCACTAAAGCTATTAATATGAGGTATGGAATCGATTCTGTTTGGACTACACAGCATTCTATATAAATGTAACTTATTCTTATATATAAATTTGGGTGCATCTCCTACCACTTTTAAAATTATTGGGTCAACCTGTAATAAGTCCCAGTATTTCATGTATGCACTTCTAACTTCCTTCACATCTTGTGTATAGTAGATGGCAACATTTGTCCCCCAAGCACTAAAATTATTCATTGCATCTATTGTTTGCTTAACACTTTTACTTTGGTCAGCAAAATATGGATACGCACAACCTTCTCTAAGAGCCTCAATATCAATTAAACTTTCATCTATATACTCCTGCTTATACGATCTTTCTAGAAATTGTCATTTAAGTTCAACAATTTCCTGATTATATCCTTTCTCAGTGGAATTTAGCCTGGACACCCGCATGGCTTGGTCTTTAACCACATTTTTAAATACATAACCTGGATGCATACTTGATCTATGCAAATATGAAATCCTATGGCACGTTTTTCTATATACTCCTGTATTAAGGTAGCCATTAAGAATTTTTTCCACATAAACATCCAAGTAGGATACAAAATTCTGTGATGCTGTCATCGTGAATTTAAATAATATGTTAATGAATTCATCTGTTCTACAAAAAGTTTCAACTGTTCCTCTTTAGACTTCCAGATTAGGAAAAGATTGTCTACAAAATGAACATAAAACCCTACGTGTTTCTGGAAGGAATCCAATGTGAACAGTTGCATACTCTCCCAATCAGCCATCACTTGGTTGGCGTAGCTATTGGCACATGAAGTGCCCATAGCTATGCCATCCCTCTGGATGTAAACCTTTTGATGGAAAGTAAAAATATTATTCAATACTATGCCCATCAGCATGCATATAGTATCTATATGAGATGGAGTATAAATTTGTACTTGCGAAAGGCATCTACATATGCATTCAACCCCCTGGAAGTTCGGAATGCTAGTGAATAATGAGGTCACATCTAAAGTTACTAACCAATAATTAGGTATGGTTTTCTCGACTTTCATGTAATCATATAGCATAAACAAAAACTGCTTGGTATCTTTTAATATATACGTGTATTTTTCTACTATAACTCTTAACTTAGATTCTATGTATAAAGATATAGATTCCGTTATCCAACCCCCACCAGCTACGATAGGCCTCATAGGTGATGAGGTGGGATTTTTATGTATTTTTGTAACTCCTTGAATACAGGGTATTCTGGGACTATCCACTTGACAAAAGTCAAACAAATTGTGACTAATCTTTCCTGCTGAATATAAATATAGAATATAATAATCATACTAGATATATATTTCTCCATGTCCATGTCCATGATAACAGTGGGCCCTCCCTTATCAGCTGGTCTATATGATGGAGAAATATATATCTAGTAAGATTATTATGTTAAGTGATGCTCAATATTATGAACAAATTAATTTTAAAAAGGTTGACACTATTATAACTGAGGTTAAGGCCAAAATTCTATATTTATATTCAGCAGGAAAGATTAGTCACGATTTGTTTGACTTTTGTCAAGTGGATAGTCCCAGAATACCCTGTATTCAAGGAGTTCCAAAAATACATAAAAATCCCACCTCACCACCTATGAGGCCTATCGTAGCTGGTAGGGGTTGGATAACGGAACCTATATCTTTATACATAGAATCTATGTTCAGAGTTATAGTAGAAAAATACACGTATATATTAAAAGATACCAAGCAGTTTTTGTTTATGGTATATGATTACATGAAAGTCGAGAAAGCCATACCTAATTATTGGTTAGTAACTTTAGATGTGACCTCATTATTCACTAGCATTCCGAACTTCCAGGGGGTTGAATGCATACGTAGATGCCTTTCGCAAGTACAAATTTATACTCCATCTCAAACAGATACTATATGCATGCTGATGGGCATAGTATTGAATAATAATATTTTTACTTTCCATCAAAAGGTTTACATCCAGAGGGATGGCGTAGCTGTGGGCACTTCATGTGCCAACAGCTACGCCAAGCTAGTGATGGCTGATTGGGAGAATAGACAACTGTTCACATTGGTTTCCTTCCAGAAACACGTAGGGTTTTGTGTTAATTTTGTAGACAATCTTTTCCTGATCTGGAAGTCTAATGAGGAACAGTTGAAACTTTTTGTAGAACAGATGAATTCATTAACATATTACTTAAAGTTCACGATGACAGCATCACAGAATTTTGTATCCTACTTGGATGTTTATGTGGAAAAAATTCTTAATGGCTACCTTAATACAGGAGTATATAGAAAATCGTGCCGTAGGAGTCCATATTTGGATAGATCAAGTATGCATCCAGGTTATGTATTTAAAAATGTGGTTAAAGGCCAAGCCATGCAGGTGTCCAGGCTAAATTCCACTGAGAAAGGATATAATCAGGAAATTGTTGAACTTAAACGACAATTTCTAGAAAGATCGTATAAGCAGGAGGATATAGATGAAGGTTTAATTGATATTGAGGCTCTTAGAGAAGGTTGTGCGTATCCATATTTTGCTGACCAAAGTAAAAGTGTTAAGCAAACAATAGATGTAATGAATAATTTTAGTGCTTGGGGGACAAATGTTGCCATCTACTATACACAAGATGTGAAGGAAGTTAGAAGTGCATACATGAAATACTGGGACCTATTACAGGTTGACCCAATAATTTTAAAAGTGGTAGGAAATGCACCCAAATTTATATATAAGAATAAGTTAAATTTATATAGAATGCTGTGTAGTCCAAATAGAATCGATTCCATACCTTGTATTAATAGCTCTAGTGCTTATACTTGACCATGTAAAAAATGTAATTTTTGTCATACAATAGATCAGTCAGCGAGTTTTATACACCCTGTAACTCAGCAAATTTTAAAATTTAATTATAATGCAAGTTGTGAGACCTCACATGTGGTGTATTTGGCAGTATGCCAGTCTTGCCCAGCATTTTATGTGGACAAGACAAATAGATGACATAGAGAGAGAATCAGAGAGCATCTTTATAACATCAAGATTGGATCACACAAAAATGCTTTATCTAAACATGTAGCTCACAATTCAGTGGAACATACTTTTAAATTTATGGTTATGTATGTCAATAATCCTACAGTCAGGAGAGGCCCCGTATGCAATATAACTGAACAACATGAGAGTAGATGGATAATCAGGTTCAGGGCGGATAGGGACCCAGGACTTAATGACAGGATTCCAATAAAACCCATTTTAAAAGCTAGGGGTTTAAAAGTTAATAAACAGATATAAAGACATCTATTTTGTTGTAGTTATATTTCATATTTTATATTTTTTATATTAGGATCCTTGTTTATTACCAGTTTATTTTAAATATGATTCATAATAGGTGTATATGGAAATAATATTGAATTAAAGTTTGCTGTTAGGTACATATATAGTGTACACTATTAGAAGGGAGCTGTTTGGTGTTATTATGTCACCTTTTGTATATAATTTTTTTGATTTTAGTGTATAAAAGAAGATGTATTTATTTAAGCAATAGGGGCTAGACATATGATAGAATAATCAATTGATAACAAAATGTTTTAGATCAAGCTTTTTACTATTAGAAATTTGAAATATGACAGTCTTATAGGTAGAATATGACAGTCAGTTATTAGTCATATTTGGATTTTTGCATTTATAATATGTTATTAAAATAATGTCTCTAATATGAAGCTGAACTGATATAGTATGTATATTATGTTAAAATATAATTACATTTTTTTACATACAAACATGAAGTAAGGTAGGGCTTTTCTCAATTGTATATATTATATGCATATATATATAGGAATTTTAGTATAGGATTATCAGATTATGCATTTGTTAATACATTGTATATCTTCAGAACATTTTTAGCATACATAGTATCCCCTGTTCATACTTTTAATTTTTTAGAGTGTTTTATAGTATTTATGTTAGTTTAATCAAAAATGTGCCATTAATTAATAGAAGAAAGTGATGTTATTATGAATAAACGTATATAAGTAATTTAAATGTATAATTGTTAACGGCCTGATGAAGCCTACGGGTGAAAGCGCTTGCCGACTTATTGTTTTTGAATAAATCTATGTTTTAAATGCTTTCCTTGGTCGATCTGCATGTTAATAGAATCAGATGGTGAAGTGAAAACTGCCGGAATGTTGCTTTATGTATTTTACTTATACTCGATGAACTTATAATTTTCGAGTGGATTTCTAGGTTATCGTAAGGATCTAAGGAACTTCGTCAGTGAATGGGCTATTTTTGGTTATAAAGTGTGGTATGTAGTAACGTTTCAGTGCTACTTCAGCTTCGATATAAAATTTCTGTTGTGGTTATTCTGCCTAACTGCCTCCCCATTTTTAACTGTTTATATTATTAATATATTTGTTTACTAATTTGGTAGGAAAGCCGATTTGAAGCACCTTGTCTGTTACCACAAGCCAGAAGGCAATCATTAAAACATAAAGCAGCAAAACATAAGAGACATATAAATTTTTTTAATGCAAAGTGTACACAGACATAATGCATACATGATCATAACCATAAAGGATATTCAAACAAAATGAATATTGATTATAGCCACAAATAAATACAGTATAGATTTACAGTTTGCAGAAGACTGATACACATTGCCAGATAATGCTGTCTTAACTAAATAAATCAGTCAGTATAAGCACAGATTTATAATTAATTAAAAAACTATAAAATATACGTATATCAAATAAAAAATATTTACAAAAAGTGATTTTAGAAGAGACCATGACAGAACACACATTATGTTACTATATTTAGCAATAATGAAAGTTAACAAAGTTATGTGTGAAGTCTAAAATACTTTTTCAATCATCTGGTTCCAGTGTTCCAGTGTTTGCCTTATTTCAGTATTATTTTACTACAGATTTGCTGACCTCACCATTTGAAAAACTGTGTGGTAGATTAAAGAATATAGCATTTATCAGCATGTTCTTGAGTAATGGATAATTTGCTTTGTTGTGTCTAAGATGGTGTTGCTTTCTTTTTGAGATACCATAAATTTACAGACTGAAAGCACTTGAGTAAGTTGTTGCAAATGGTTTACTATCAAAATGTGGAAACACAGTTTGACGAAAATAGGTTGGTTGAATGTGTGTTCTACCAACACCCATGATGTCTATCTGAAAATCTATGAATTCATATTAGTGAAAGTGAGTACACATTCGCTAATATGAAGTAGATGTTTAGGACTGAGTTTGTTTACAGTGCGGATCAGGAAAGTTTCCCTTTTCCTCACTGTAGCATGATCTTGTAGTTGGTATATATAATATGCAGGTGGTATAAGGGATGCACCCCCCCCCACATAGGGGGTGCAGGGGGGCTTGTTCACTTGCAAAAACATTAATGTAAAACACAAACTTTCGAGACTGTAACTTCCGGTGTTTGAATGTAGATTGCCGTGGTTACCATTTCCAACATTTTGGTAATTAGGTATTACCAAAGTCTGGTAAACAATTTGGTAATTTTGTTAGAAACTGTTTTCAGTTTCAACATTTTGATAGTAAACTGTTGAAATTATAAAATGCTGTTCTCTAACTACAAGGCAAGGATTTGTTGAGTTACTGCAGCTCTAGCTTCAAAACAACTAATAATGAGCTGTGATCTTACATATGATAGTATATCATTTGTGTGGTTTAACTCCTACAGAAAATGCTTTAAGGCCTAGATGAAGTGTCAGTTATTAAAATTACCTTCATTCTTCAGATGAGGGAGCAACTAAGACACATTAATTTGCCAGTCTTTTACAGACTTTGTTAAGTGTTACGAGAAGAAAAATAGCACGCAATTCCACTCCAAAAATCATTGAAAAGACAAGCTTTTGTTAAGCAACCCTCACTATTGTTAAGCACAAGTGCCAAGCAAGAGCAGTGGCAGCACTCAGTGGCCACAACATGAAACTATTAGGAAGCTTTTTAGAAATAAAAAGTACCAAAAAGTGTTTGAGTCCAAACAAAGTGTTTAACACTACAGATGAAGTGTTTACCCACTTCAGGATGCCTCTCTTTGTGTGGCAGCAGTTAGTGTAAACAAAGTGTTTAACACTACAGATGAAGTGTTTACCCACTTCAGGATGCCTCTCTTTGTGTGGCAGCAGTTAGTGTATTTTGGTTTTCTAAGCTGCAAGAGTTACTGCTGCTACACTATTTTTTTTTTCATTCTCTCTCTAACTTTGTTAAACATGAACATAAGTAAAGCTCCATGCAGTGCAAAGAATTATGATCAAGTCTCTGATCATAAACTGGGGTGCTGTGTGTTCTCAACATGGATGTCAAGATTCATCTCTCAGGCTTTGTTCACAAAGTGAATTTCTTGATATCCATGCGTCAAACACATTACAATCTGGTTATGATCGAAGACTTGAACATAATAATCTGCGTTCATAAGCCTTGCTTGCAGCAGCATATTAATGTCACCATCTGGGTCACCTTTTATTGTTTTTAGACAGTTTGACTGTTTCCAGTGGATCACCATTTTAACATAAACTAAAATATTAATTGTAATACTTACTATAATAACAGACTTTATAAATACTGAGAATAACCACAACTCATGCATGGAGGGATTTCTGCTGTACTGTTGCATGACTTTGCAAGATGAAAAAAAGATCATTTTATATATTTACCTAGTAGATTCTGTTATTCACATATTTGGTAAAACAGTTATGAAATTCTGCATCAATGATATTTGATCAAGAATGTTTATTAGAGATATGTGCTTTATACACATCCTCTAGAAAGGCCATTCATTTGTAAAAGTGAGTATCCCTTTTGCTGATTGTTTTGTCAGTAGACAGCCAGGTGCCTTCCAGATATCAAACTATGGTTAGAGGACTATGCTTTTATATGTATTCCTTAAGATACTTTCTCTCGGAACCTGGCTAGTGTAGAAAACCCTGAAACTTTCTTAAGAATTTCTCTGGTAGTTTAGACTTGGGCATAATCACAGCATTCTTTCCACATGAGAGAAAAAATCTTTGTGTTACAGAGTATAATACATGCTCTGCTTTTTGAACATTGTTGACCCTCAGACTAGAAGACTGGTAGGACAAAATTTATTTACAAAAGCATCATAAATATCTTTGGAACTCAGATAAAGGGAGTGGATGGGTGCTAATCCAATGTATCGGAGTCCTCCCTAGGACTTAAAATGTCAAAAAGTATTATGGGCCTTATAATTTGTAAACTGCTTAAATGTTCTGACAGTTTTTAGAATCATTATCCAATAGCTAAGTACAATATAATTTGACCTAAGATATAATTACATAAACCAGAGCATATTAAATGATATTAAAAAGTGTTTACTATGTTTTTCACGCAGTGAATGGTGCATAGACTACCTGTACATTCCGCTTTCATTTGCATGTGGATTCATTCTGGCCTTATTAATAGTGGCACTTGTCATCGTAATACGAAAACTGTGTTCTGAAGAAAAAGGTAAGCTAAAACATACACGGATAATATCCTTAAAAATAAGATGAATCAGCACGCTGAATATTGTTTTGAGTGAGCTACATTTCTTTACTGCAAACACAGAAAAAGTTGGGTGGGAGAGTATCAGATGTTAGATGACTTCTCTCTCAGGACATGAGATGATGCTGGTACCACAGTGAAGCTGCCATTCCTCCGAGACAGGCTGAAGTACAAATATGGACAGGTAAAACACTGATGCTGAGGTATATGTGAAATTCTATTTGCACATGCTAATATATGTACGTCAAGAAGAGATGATGAAAAACATATAAACCAGTTCTCACTCCAATAGTAAGCTCTACATATTAAATCTTTACTAAAACTGCTGTTCATTTCTTGCTGAGATTAGGGTGTTCACGTAATACCCCCACCAAAAGTACTTCTTTAGTTCCTGACAGGGACAAAAATATCATGTGCAGCATGAAGAGAAGCATTTACTTGTTAAGAGAAAAACAGAAGCTACGTCTTTTTTTCAGATTGATCTACCTCCTGCTGCAGTACAGCAAACTGTAACCTGTTTTACTTTAGTATGTTTTTGAGTGTCCCACTTGTTGACTAAAACATGTTGAATTTTTTCATTGATCACCATCATGTATAAGGGAACAGTTTCACTCTATGTAGAGTCTTCTCATTTCTCCTTGATAGAGCAACCTTGGAGTAAATAATGGTTGTTTTCTTACTTTTTTGTAACCTAGTCATTGACTAACATGATATCTTGAGTTATTGCCTCCAAGTTGGTCCATTTGATAGGCTGAACTCTATGAAGTGGTGCTCAGTCAGTTTGCTATCCCAGCTGTGGACCAGACCCTACAGTAGCCTATAGAAAACCACAGACAGAATGGCTTACTGTAAACATAAAAACTAAAAATAAATTGTACAGACCTTTCTCACAGCATATAAGAAAACACAGCTAAATTTATTTTAATAGATACCACCTATTATTTCTGGTATGGCCTGCTACTGAAATGGATTTAGTTTTTATTTGCATGTTATTCACCGTGTAAAGAGAAACAGATTATGCTTGGTGGGTTTGTGAAACAGATAATGTTTTATTTCCACATTCAGAGCTCAGATCCACTTTGCAAACCCTAAGACATGTTATCATTAAAGGAGAGCATCATTCACTAAAGGTACAGCTGGTTCCAAAAAGCCACTGTAATAGCTAATTATCTGCTTATTTATACTGACAATGGCATTATTTAAAGAAGGAAAGTCATTCTTGATGGGAAGTTACAATGTAAGACTTCTTTCAGGATTTTTCCCTAAAAGTAATAGGAAAACGTAAGCAGGCTGCATATGCATTGAGACATGTTTATGGTAATGTCCTCCCAGCAGAGTTTTTCGTATTCCACTGCCTGGCAACAATCAGCTCTCAGACATTTATTGGCCCATTTATTCCTCACGGTGAGTGACAGCTGTTCCCAGTCTAGTCACTCCCCATAAGTTGAAAGCTAATCATTAAGCCATCATCCTGGCAGCATTTAGGGCATTATTGGATATAGCCTAACCCCACCTCCAGTTGATGATATGGGATAAACATCACCACAGATGGACTGCCTACCTATATGCTTAGTAGAGATGAGTTCCCTTTCCTTGACACTCCCCTGTGTGAACTACCACATGGGTTGGATGGACCTAACCAAGTCCCTCACCTTCAAGCCCTAATCTCAAGGCAGTGGTTTATGCCACTCCCTTGGAGCACTACTCTCTCTCTCTCATCTCCACATACAAGCATTCATGTGCCTATCCTCATCCCTCCTGGCTCTTCTGATTTCCTAAGCTGCTAATCAATCTGTGGCCATCTTGGTGACAGTCAGGCCTTTATCCCTTTACGCTACAGAGCCCAGTCATCTTTGCAACACTGATAGCTAACAATACTGCAGCTCAGCTTAAATGGCAAAAATGGTTCAGATTTGACTTCACAAAAGCTGTCTAAGAGTTGTTGCAGCAACCCATGAACTACCACATAGGTGATAGTCTACTTAACACTGAAAGTGTGATAAGAGACCTTGGGACACAGGTGGACAGTAGTCTCTCCTTTGATAATCACATTGCCACAGTAGTCAGAAAATCCTTCTACGTGGCACACCTCATCACAAAAGGTTTCTCATCCAGGAAAAAAGAGGTCATTGTTCCCCTCTACTCATCACTCATTAGACCCATTATAGAGTACAACCCCCCTTCTGGTATGTTCCTCAAAGACATCTACAACAACTGGAAAGGCCACAGAAATACCTCACAAAGAGATATGCTTTACTCTGTCGCATATCGCCTACTCAGAAGCGATCTCTGCCTAACATACAAAGCTATGTCAAACCCAGAGCTGTTGGACATGCTCCACTTAAAGAAATCCCAATCCCTCCGAGCTACACACTCTAGGGACCTAAACCTTGTCACCACAATAAACAGAACATGCTGGAGGGATAGATTCCTGTCCCAGAGACTTCCCATTCTCTGGAAAAAAATACCTATCTATATCAAACAAAGCTCCTCATTAGCACTCTTCAAGAAAAATATTGATGATTGGATGGGAGATAGGAAATTCACCCCCAGGGATCACTTCTGTGGCTCTGCTTTACAGGGGCACAGGAAAATAATTTTCTTGGGTGGCAAAAGCCAGGGTACCTTTTGGCTAGGCTTAAATAGGCCCTAGGGCTCGTACCTACCTATGGACATATGAATCTATGAACACCTGCAATCAGAATTTGTTTTGTACATTTCAACACCTGCCCTGCAGCAACCTCCCTCAGATACAATAGATGACCCAGCGGAATCCATTTTTAAAATATCTTTGCTGGACTGTGCAAACCTATGGTCGTGCTAGAAAAATAGAAAGCCATATCTTCTACTCCCAAAAAAAATTCAGGAAGAGAATACCACTAAGACCCCAGATCATCTGTTGATAAAAGAAGTGGTTAAGTCATTTTATCTAGTCACAACAAATAACAGATATGTTGTCTGCTTGATTGAAAGAACTCCCAAAGCATGAAAATGTTGAAAATTGATGGAGAAGCTGACAGATGATCACAGTCCTAAACATTGGTCTTGGAAGGTCTGTGTATCACCTGCTGGGCAGTATTATCACTATGTAGTCCAGGGACACATCTAAAGTCTTTTGGCTTTCCTGGTTTGGGGTCGCCACAGTGAAACTCCGGTCCGTTAATGATTGGCAGTGGATTTTTACAGTGCTGAGGTGCCAGCCCGACTCCCAACCTTCAAAGAAGGCACACCCATTCACGCACGCACCTACCTGCATGTCTTTAAATGTCACTCAACCATGGGGAGGACATGCAGACTCCACACAGAAGGCACTCCAGCCAAGATTTGAACTGGAGAACCACTTGCTGTGAGGCGACAATGCTAACCGCTGCACCATCGCAGCCCTGAAAAAGAATAAGAGGCAACAACTGCAAACTTAAGGAAACCCTCCTTTTTTGTTAATTAAGGGCTTTCTTGGAGTCATAGGGATTACAAGTATACTCTGTTTTAGAGTTGTGGGCAGAAAGCATGCATAAAATGGATATGAGGTTCTACTTTCACATTACCAGTGTGAGCAAATTTATTGATGGTGATTAATAAGGAACACCTTTCAGTAATAATCAATATTGTATCTATTGCTCCCCGATACCCTAGCCATGGTGGGAGTCTTCATGCTTTCACTTTTCTTCTTTCAGCTCTGTGTTTGTTGATGGTTTTGAATTTTCTTAGGGTTGCATTCAGTTTTAGAGGTTGTATAAGGAATTTCAAACATTAACCAGAATGCCTCTTAGTATTTAATAAGATGCATGTTGCTTTTTGCAGGAGTTGAAGATTACCAGATAGCACAGACGATATGTGTATAGATTTCTCAGGTCACTAGTTGGCTACACCTTGGTAAAATGGTTCAAGAGGGGAGTGGCCATTGTTGTTAACAAAATAAGGAAAAGGTCTACAATAAGCAAGTTTTTGAATCCAGAAGATAGCATGGTGCTGCTGCAAGCGTGTACAAGAACAGTTCATTACTTCTGAGCAGAGTATGACCCTACACCTTGGTCTTGATGCACCAGTCTTTATCTGCCATCAGATAATTTAGTCATAAAAATGTTCTAGATTCATTGTGGGGTGAAGGTTTTAATGTCATGCAAGACTCCAGGCCAAATTCATTAATACCTGCACTAAGTGGAGACTAAGTAGATGTGATCTGTATTCAAAAACATCCCTACCACATTTTTTCGTGCTTTCTAGTCACTCAAAAAGATTACACTAAGTGTATGTATAGTCTATACGTTGTGATAACCTTTATGAATCCCCTCAATATTTAAGGCTGCAAGAAAATCAGTAGGAAAACTAAAATTAGGAGGAAGAAGGCATGATTTATGCGAGTTATGTTTGTGTTGTTTGTTCACTCAGAATGGTGTACACTTAGTGTAGCTGTTAATGAACCCCAGAGTCTGTCTTGGGCAGCACTAATCCTGCAGGAGGAAATAATCTCAAAACACAGTTAATCATAAAGGAAGAAATGAAGGTGTTGTGACTATCACACTCCTATAGGATTCATGGTGGGGAGATCCCTGTATAAAACCTTTTCCCGAAATAACTGATTGTATTGTAAACTGGATTACTAGCAGCTGTCTTCACAGGGGTGGAATATCTTGTTTATGTCCCAGTGTTCCCATATGGATTTTAGGTTAGGTAACAGTGCTACCATGTGGCTTTTAGTTTAGGTCACTATTCTTCCATGTGGATTTTAGTTTAGTTCACAGTACTACCACATGGATTTTAGTTTAGGTCACTGTCCTCTCACATGGATTTTAGTATAGGCCACAGTGCTCCCACATGGATTTTAGATTAGAACACAGTACTCACATGTGGATTTTAGTTTAGCTCACACTGATCTCATGTGGATTTTAGTTTAGGCCATAATGTTCAAAAGAGGATTTTAGTTTAGACCACAGTGCTCCCATGTGAATTTTAGTTTAGGTCACTGTGCTCCCATTTGGTTTTTAGTTTAGGTCACTGTGCTGCCACGTGGATTTTAGTTTAGGCCATAGTGCTGCCACATGGATTTTAGTTTAGGCCACAATGCTCCCACATGGATTTTAATTTAGGCCAGAGCTCCCACGTGAATTTTAGTTTGGGCCCACTGTGCTCCCATGTTGATTTTACTTTAGGTTACAGTGCTCCCATATGGATTTTAGTTTAGGTCATTTCCCCATGTGGAATTTAGTTTAGATCACAAAGCCCCCATGTGGATTTAAGTTTAGGTCCACTGTGCTCCCATGTGGATTTTAGTTTAGGTCACTATGCTGCCACATGGATTTTAGATTAGGCCACAGTGCTCCCATGTGGTTTTAGTTTAGGCCACTGTCCTCCCACATGGATTTTAGTTTAGGCCACAGTGCTCACATGTGGATTTTAGTTTAGGTCACACTGCTCTCATGTGGATTTTAGTTTATGCCAGAGCTCCCCTGTGAATTTTAGGTCCACTGTGCTCCCATGTGGATTTTACTTTAAGTTACAGTGCTCCCATGTGGATTTTACTTTAGGTGATTTCCCCCATGTGGAATTTAGTTTAGGTCACTATGCTCCCATGTGGATTTCAGTTTAGGTCCCAGTGCTCCCATGTGGATTTTAGTTTAGGTTACAGTGCTCCCACATAGATTTTAGTTTAGGGTACTGTGCTCCTGTGTGGATTATAGTTTAGGTCACAGTGCTCCCATGTGGTTAGGTCACAGTGCTCCCACATGGATTTTAGTTTAGGGCACTGTGCTCCCTCGTGGATTTTTGTTTAGGTCACTGTGCTCCCAAGTGGATTTTAGTTTGGGTCACAGTGCTCCCACATGGATTTTAGTTTAGGTCACTGTGCTCCTATGTGGATTTTAGTTTAGGTCACAGTGCTCCCACATGGATTTTAGTTTAGGTTTGGGACCTTGATGCTTTGGGTCCAACATTTATCCTGGAAGCTCAGGAGCTGGAAGAGAAACAGATGAGAGTAGGCTCATTAATACTGCAGGACACTGACATCATCCACTTCCTAAACAAAGGTGCACAAGTGTATCTTAAGAGAAATCCCCCAATGGCCTTGATGGGTAGTACATGTTGGGAATCATCTACTTCAGAGTTGAAGAACTTCTGTACAACATCTAAGGCACAATGCCCGATGAAGCAAAATAGCAAGCTGGAAGAGTTGTGTAATAACATAAAAATGTTGCCTGGTAGCTTTCAAGAACAACATGAGCTAGGAAAGATACAAATCAGCAAAAAGTACAGTCTTGCATATGTAGAGTCATTGAAAGCAAATGCCCAAGTCTGCATAGCCGCCATACAGGGCTAGATACAAAAGTACCATCCAGTAAATTGCTTGCATGCAAAATAGAAAAAAGACAGGTAGGAACATTGACAATAACTACTTAGATTAAGAATGATTTCTGCATACCCCCAGAAGGACTTTTTTTTATGGCAATCCAGATATTTTACATATTATATGAAGTAAAAAAGGTCATTAAAACAAAGAATGTGGTGTGGGTTTTATTACACATCTGCACTTACTCGGTGTCACTAATGAACAAGCCAAGGGATCTGAAAAGCCCATTATGGTAGATGAAGTCCAGAACATCATGAGAAACACCTAAAGACAAACCACATGGCCTAACAGTACAAATACATAAAAAGTTACTGGATAAGTTACAACATCCCCAACTTACTTTCTTCCAGGACAAGTCCACAAGTGGAAATGTTTCATCTTCCCTTACTGAATATTGTATTTTTTCTTTATAAGCCTGAAAATGTAGAAAGGTAGAAAGGTACAGGAAAGTTTCTCTGCTCAATATAGAGTTGAATTATTATATCCCCAGACTCACTAAGAAAATTAATCTGCTGCTTTCATCTCTAATGCAATCTTCTGTGGCAAGTTTGAGTCATGGTTGTTTATCCAAAAGCACACAAAGCCTACATAGTGCATCATATCATGTCATATCATATCATATCATATGCAAAAGTTGTAAATAAGTTATTTCCACAGCCCATATAGCTGACTAGAGAAACCAGGCAAGGAGGCCTTACTGTCCCCCTGCCAATTCATCTTAGCTGTACAGCTATTAACCCAAATGACAAGGTAGCACCAATCTCCAACAGTTGGAATTCCTTTTGGACAAAGTTGTGCATCCTCTTCTTTTCTAGAGCTGAAAGCACCAGCTTAGGCCCACATAAAGTAAAATATATGAAGAGCAAAACTAATACTTGAAAATGTTTACTATTAAAATGGTCAAGTGCAGTTGTGCATTTAGTCATATAGCTGACCCAAAATGTTGAAAATGAAAGTACTGTGGTGTAATAAATACCAAACAGTATATTCAACATTTAGGTTCATAGGTTGGTACTAGGCTATCGGCCCTAGGGCCTATACAAGCCTAGCCATAACAAAGGCCTGTGATTCTTTTAGTGAGATATTTCTGTGGCCTTTCCAGCTGTTGCAGATGTCTTGTGAGGTACATAGCAAATGGGTGTTGTACTCTATAATGGGTCTAATGAGGGATAAGTACAGTGGGACAATTACCTCCTTTTTTCTGGATGAAAAGCCCTTAGTGATGAGGTGTGCCACATAGAAGGATTTCCTGACTGTTGTGATGATGTGGTTATCGAAGGTGAGACCACTGTCCACCTGTGTCCCTAAGTGTCTCATCACACTTTTGGTGTTTAGTGTACTGCCACCTATGTGGTAATTCATGAGTACATGGTTTTTCCCAAAGAGGATAACTATACATTTCTTGGCATTAAGCTTGAGCCCATGGCTCTGGCACCAAGCATCTGTTTCTGTAAGGCCCTTTTGTAGAATATCCATATCATTTGGAGACTCAATAATGGCTCGCAGTTTGCAGTCATCTGCAAACTTTGTTAGCCAGAGTCCCTTAGTGTTGGCCTGTACTTCAAAGAAGTAGATGCCAAACAAGAGCAGTCCCAGGACTGAACCCTGAGGTACTCCACTTGTCACTTGTCTGGAGCTGGATTTGGAGTCGGCTACTTTTACAGTCTGGGTTCTGTCAGTAAGCCAGTTGGCAACCCATCGAGTGACATAGGGATTTATGCCCAGCTTAGTAAGTTTATCTATGATTAGAGTGTGGGATTCTGTCAAAGGCCTTGGTGAGGTCCAGATAGGCTGTGTGGTCTGCCTTACCCTCGTCAACAGCACTGGAGACAGGATTTGACATGCCTAACTTCTGTTTTCGAATGTAGGTTTTTTTATGGTGGCAAGTCCCCCTGCACCCTCTGCACCCCCCTGCAAATTATATATATACCAACTCCGAGATCACACTACAGTGAGGAAAATGATAAATTCCCTGCTCACCACTGTAACTGCAATCTCAACCACAATGCCAAAAGCAGAATAACAAATGCAGGAATTCAGCTTTATTTTCATTATTATGGTTTGTAAGACTTACTTCAGCATTCTGCAACCTTGGAACCGTGATTTTTCCCAAATGATATTCGAAGTACTGCACTTCAACATTTTGATATTCAAACCACTGGAAAAATTGGGACAGTGCAGGGACTGTAGCTTTAGCTGCTCTTACACATCAAGCTGAAAAAAAAGGAGGAGGGTGTTGGTTTATTACCAATTTTAAAAGCAAGTATTGACTTTACACAAATGATATTTGCAAGTGCTTTCAGCTCTGCAATGCCATTCTTTACAAGTAAGGAGGCTCTGGCAGAAGATCCTTCACAATTATTGCATATGGCAAAACAAAGAGTTGAAGTAAAGAAAAAGGTCCACAGCTGAAGGCTGGTGAGTTATGTGATGTGGTGCTTCAGGTATATTGTGTTATCATGAGCTATGCTGCAGAAGCATATAAATGTATTAGCAGAAAGCTGGATAAGCTTCAGGCAAGCAATTAGTATTAGGAGACAACTGGCACATAATAGGATCTTTAGAGCTACCCCCATATTGCTAAAATATCAGCTAGCTAAAAGTCACATATGGTCTACAATGACAAAGTTTTGTGTGAGGGATGCTCTAAGTTGCTAGTTACACTTGGACACAGATTTAGGACTGCCCAGCTATGCAGAATCTAGGGGAGACAGTAAAGACGTTATGCATCTAATTACAAATTACGCCACATAAATGATTTTGGTGCAGCTCCATTAGGTGAGCACACACACAGATACTATGGGGTTTATATTACTTTGTTGAAAATACAAATAAGCAAATACCTCTTTGTTGAATGCTTTTCAGTGAACCATCACTTTGTCAAACCAGCATTTAAATTAAAATTTTCCCAGGGGAAAAGAAATGGCTGGCCAACAAACCAAGCATCATAAAAATAACAAAATTTAAAACCCACCCAAGTGGGGGTCTAATCCCCCCACACACCCCTAACTATATATACCAACTGCGAGATTGCACTACAGTGGGGAAAGGGCCAATTCCTGATGATGGCCCACCGCTCCTTTCCCCTGGTAACATTTTCATTTAAAATGCCAGTTCAGCAAAGTGCCACTTCGATGAAAAGTGTTTGACAAAGAGGTATTTGCTTATTTGCTTATTTGCATTTTTGACAAAGTGAAGTAGACCTGATACTGTGCATTGAGGTTTATAGCAGTTCACTGGCAAACATCACTTTGTAGTGAAAAATGCCATGGAGTTTGAATGGGGAGGCAGCATATGATATACCTGTAAGGACACTGTAACCTACTACCTAAAGCCCCCGAGGAGTCAGCTGTGACACCCTTAAGCAAAGGCATATAGTAAAGACAGAGTACAACAGCTTTGATTATAGGTTACTTCGATGTAGGGAATTGCATGCAGAAACTGTACCAAGGGCTGGGGGCAAAAGAAAGTTGACAAAATGTCTTAGAACAGGTCAAATGAAAGATTTACAGTTATGCGTCATGTGTGCCCTGCTGTGCATTAGAATAAGAATGCTGAATATCTATTTTTAATTGCAAATCAAATAATGAAACAGCAACAGTATCACACAGTGTCCAATAACAACTACAACAATGCTTAGCACAGCTCTCTTACATAATACAGTGTAACAATACAGTAACAACTGTGAGCATGATCAAATCTTACTAATTAAACAAGTAGTAAAATGATATGCTTGCAACTGTAGAACAAACAGCAGTTCAGTACTTCAAGAAAACATATTATACTATGTCTAGGTATTAGTATTGTGAATTATTACATTAACAATAGCTATCATAACATTTGGCAATGAGCCATACCTAGTTGACTCTCAAATTAATGCATTTTCCATCCCTACCAGCCATATTCAGAATTCTTTCTGTTGTCATCAATCAAGTCTAACACAGAGATATTAATAATGTATTAGTATATCAAAGCATGCTTGTGTGTCGGTGGGAGACACTAGGGATAGTGTTGTTGACCTCTAGTTTTAAGGAGGTAATGCATCCTTTAACAAACCCATTCCCATATGTGACAGACAGCATTTATGATGGGATATGTAACAATATGCTGCTTGGATTGCACTGTTCACAGCTTGTCGCACTCCGTTATTTTAGTGCGGTCAGACAGGTTACTTAATATCCATATTTTAGGATGCGTGAGAAGGTTAGTTTTCACTTACACTGCCAACCCGTTCACTTGAACTAAGCTACAATCCATGATTTATGTTTGTTGGCTGTATTTTCACCTCATCGTAGTCATGCACTATGAGCCTTACAGCCATGAGCTCAGCTTTTTAGCATGACCAATAGCCTTTGTATATAAGGTTCAACAGATATGGGGGAGAATTTCACAAGATGTAAATGATCGTTAACTTCCTGCTGGCTGGTTGTCTGGCT
Organism: Protopterus annectens; assembly: GCF_019279795.1. Taxonomy (NCBI): domain Eukaryota; kingdom Metazoa; phylum Chordata; order Ceratodontiformes; family Protopteridae; genus Protopterus; species Protopterus annectens. Next base: position 510,851,066 of record NC_056739.1, read on the forward strand.
TCCCCCTTAAAGGCACTAATGAATGACTAAATGCTTTGATTTGTGGTGAGTAAGCTTTTCATTTTAATCTTATGCATAGCATGCATGTTCTAAAGGGGTTGAATGAAGCATCTACTTTTGCATCTTGCAGGAGGGGAGTGGTGATTAGAGGCAATCAATTCTAGAATCAAAGAGCATTTAATTGCATGTCACAGTTGAAAATACATCCAAATGCTTTTCTTAGTTAAGTAAATATATCCATAGGGAACTGTGAGGTTAAGGATGATTTCTGGTCTACTAGCTGGGTTACTTAGGACAGACATAAAATTATTTTCTCTATTCATTATGTTCACCATAGCTGAGAATCATCTATTTTAATTCTGGTTGGCCTCAATGTTAGATGTCAAAGCCAGGGATGTTGTGAGAACCAAAGCATTGTTTGTACTTATCCCACTTGTCACATTTTGCCATGCATAAAAGTACATTAGTGTGGATTACGTGTACCGAAAAAAGAAAATCTAGCCAGATGAGGTCCAGAGCCTACATTTTCTTTTATTACAAACAACACCCATGTGGTAGGAGTCTTGGAAATGTGTGTAGGGTGAGTGAAACACTGTATTCCTTGCAGTGAGCAAGACCTCACCCTTGTTTCTTGTGTGTACTATTGGGATAGAAATTTACTTTTGCCATCCCATATGAATTGCATTATAAGTTCCTGAATCCTTTGAAACCAGAGAGAATTACAAGTCACGGTGAAATGTCAGAGAAGAATATTTTCGATTTGACAAGTGCATGCCCAAATACTTTGGAAAGGAGGAATTTATTTTTAGTGAAATGGAAAGAAACATATGGAGTACTTCAGACACTGAATTTTTGACTGGGATCAGTTTTGTTTTAATTTCATTGGCTTTTAAGCCAGAGAAATAATAAAAAGGACAAGGTCTTGCTCAGTGCAAGAAATATGGTATTTCACTCACACTACATACATTTCCAAGACTCTTACCATTTGGGTGTCATTTGTAGTAAAGCAAAATATGCAGTATATCTCATCTGATATGAAATATTTAACTGGGATCAATTTTGTTTTAATTTCATAGTTTTTAAGCCAGAAAAAATAATAAAAAGAGTTTAACATTTTACAAAGAGAAGCAAGATTGTGTTCTTGTATCAGTATGCAGTTATGTGCAAAAAATAAAACCCTTAACTACAATACCTGCATAACCCCCAGACTTCAGAAGATTTTGAGAGCACATGTATTGTGCCAGTGGTTCTGTCACCTGCAAAAACTCAGTAAGGGGATGGCTGGAAGCCCTGATGGGTGCCTTTACCCACAATAAATGACTGTGACAGAGTAGAACCTATTAAAATATTTGCATAATGAATGTACTTTTACTGCTTGATTCAGAATTGTGAGGAACTGCAAATGGTTCAACACCAACAGCATACAATGCCAACTAATTCAATCACATGCTCTGCTCAAATCTACCTCTGGTTTGAGTCTGAAAAAATGTCCTGTTAAAGTCTTAATGAATTCAGTGCTTTAAGAACCTCTGTGAATTCCTGCCTGGAATTTGTGTATGTGTCAATAACTCAATGAGAAACTGAAAAAAATTACAGACTAAATTGTTACATATCTGTTGTCCTCTGCATTAATTATGTAGACAGGTTTGTGGTTTGCCACTTTCCTGTGATCCCCACCTGACTTAAAAGGAACAATGACTTCAGATTCCTTAAGGGATGGGGGGGGTTTGCCTGTGTTGACCATATCAACATGATGTACAGTATAGGTTTCCAGGTCTTGTATTGTGCAGAAAAAAAATCTCACTTGGTCCTGGGGCCTTGGCACCTTGTTTGTTTTTATAGCTAACTTGTTCACATCTTCCATTGTGAAGACAAAAGATTTAGGTTGGTCATATTGGAGTCTGACTATACGGGTAAATTCAGTAAATGAAGATTATCTAAAAATTTTGAAATGCTTTATTTGGACCAAATGGAGATGTCAATAACTAATCTCTTCCTATCAAGTAAACAAAAATTCTGGCTTGGTGCTTCCTTACTCTATATGCTAAGAACTTTCTAGACTTATCTCTTAAGGTACCCACTTGAGAGGCTTCCCCCTGTATGTATAATGAAGCCCTTTTTCCCCCTCTAGTTACTGAGATTTGACATTTTTTATTCTTGTACTTAGTGTAAAAAATGTTTTTTTTTTGCATGCCATGTTGTCATGATGCCATGTCTAATTCTAAAGGTACTAATTCTACCTTACATTATTTTTAAATTTCCCTACAACCACACCTTGGCTGCTGTACAAACAGATTTCAGGTTAAGTGTGAATGATTCCCACAGAGTAAAGATAAAGACACTCTCCACGAGGTTGGTGTATATATCTTTGGGTGCTTCTTCCTTCATATGACTTAGGGATGACATATTTTATAATGAGTGCAGTCATTTGCCACAATCTGCCTCTGACAGGATTAATTTGGAATGAAAAGATGCTCTGTGCTCCCCCAAATTTCACACAGAGCTAATCTGAGGAAGGGCACTGAGCAAGAGTCTGATCCATGATATATAACATTATTTTGATTTTTGCTTATTTCCATTAGTTATTTATAGCACTTGTATTGTCTGCTGCATACTTTTTACTGTATTTTAGAGTTATAAACTAATCTCCACAGTTGTATTAAAATTGTCTGCCTCACAGGGCCTGATCAATAAGGTTTTTACTATCATACTGTTTGTAAATCTTTTCTAGCTAGTTTCACTGTGTGTGATGTATTAACTGGAAATGTTCTCAATTTGTTAAACATCAGTTTGTTCATAGGTTCATAGGTTTATACTAGGCTATCTGCCCTAAGGCATTTATAAGCCTAGCCCAAATTTTTGTGGCTTACGCCACCCCTTATATGAAAAAATACTGTGCCCATTAGTTTGTTGTGCCTCTGTCCAGCAGTGACACAGAGATGATTCAGGTAAACCTACGATCTCCCATCCACAGGTCTAGATTTCTCTTGAACAGAGTCAGCGAGGTGCTCTGCCTCACATGGACTGAGATTTTATTCCACAGCATAGGGAGTCTCTGAGTGATAAATCTATCCCTCCAGCACGTCCTATTTATATCCGTGCTAAGGTTTAAGTCGCTTGCTCTAGTGGTTTTGGTGGATTTGGATTTTTTGAGGTGGAGCATGTCCATTAATTCCGGGTTGGACATGGCCTTGTATGTCAGGCACATGTCACCTCTGAGCAGACGGTATGCGACTGAATAGAGCTGGAGTTTCTTCAATCTGGCAGCATATGACAGATTTTGGAGTCCCTTTATCCTTTTGGTGAGGAACTTTGGGGTCTCTCCAATTGCTGCAGATGTCGGGTGAGATACATCCCGAATGGGGCATTGTACTCGATCATTGGTCTGATAAGTGAAGAGTACAGGGGAACAATGACCTCACTAGATCTGGATGTGAATCCTTCATGATCAGGTGGGCAATGTAGAAGGTCTTTCTAACCACTTTAGCAATGTGAGTGTCAAAGAAAGGCCACTGTCAACCTGGGTCCCCAGGTCCCTGATAACCTCTTCTGTGCTTAGTGGATTGCCACCTATATGGTAGCTTGGGGTTACCTTGTTTTTCCCGAAGGGTATGACTATACATTTTTGGCTTAACTTCAGGCCATGGCTCTGGCACCAGCTATCTGTTTCGTGAGTCCCTTCTGAAGGATATCCGTGTCCGATGCACTTTCCACTATGGCGCCCAGTTTGCAGTCGCCTGCAAACTTTGTCAGCTAAAGTCCTCCCATGTTGGCCTGTACTTCTGAGAAGTAGATGCCAAACAATAGGGGCCAAGGACCGAGCCCTGTGGGACACCACTTGTGACCAGCTTGGAGTCTGACACAGCGCCAGCAACTCTAACCCTGTGGGTTCTGTCCTTAAGCCAGTTTGCAACCCATCTTGTGACATATGGGTTTACATTTAAGCTGGTAGTTTTTCTACAATACCAGTGGGGTATTGTGTCGAAGCCTTTGCAAGGTCAAGGTAGGCTGTATGGACTGCCTTTCCCTCATCAATGGCCTTGGTGACTGTTTCAAGAAGTCGACCAAGTTCAAAAGGCATGATCTTCCTTGACAAAGCCAAACTGGGTCGGGTCCAATGTCTGCAAGTCCCTATATCTTTGTTTATGAGCTCCATTATGATCCTCTCCATAGCTTTGCAGACTAGACTTGTTAAGCTTATGGGCGGTAATTACCAGGGTCCGTGGGGCGCCGCCTTTGTGGAGTGGGACCACAGTTGCCGACGCCACTCCTTGGGCATGTATCCTGTGGTAAGGCTGAGATTAAACAGCTGCCTTATGTGGGTTTAATTCCTCATTTAGCTCGTGTAGCACACAGCCGGGACACCATCCAGTCCCATTGATGCTGTGTTTTAGCTTTAGAGAGAGCAGCTTTCACCTGTGCATTTGAGATGTCCGGGAGGCTACACTCGGCTGGGATAGTTATCTCTCCTTTAGGGAGAGGGGTGAAGTTTGCACTGAACCTGTCTGCCAGTATGTTGGCAATGTCTGTGGGTTCAGTGATTTTGTATCATTTTGGACTAATTCTGAGCATATCTGGGAGTTTCCACCCAGGTTCCTAACATAGCTGAAAAAGGCCTTATGATTGTCCTTTGAATCCATGGCAATTTTCTCTCAAAATTGGCCTTAGTTGATTTTATGAGTGCTCGTATTTTTTACTAATAATGATCAGGGGTGACTTCCTTTATGGATTTTGTTCTATCATGTAATAGCTTTCTCCTCTTATTGTAAAGTTTGTTAATGGCTGGGGTCCACCAGACTGGACGTTGCCCTTTGTGGAAAGAGTCTTGGTTTTATTTGGGATTGCCTGATCCATGCAGTCCTGGAGGTGTTCATAGAAGGCACTTGTAACGGCTTCCGCAGCTTGGGTTGTGGTTTCCTCTGGCTCAGGTCCCTTGAAGCATACCACACCAGTCTTGAGTAGTGTGAAGTTTGCTTTAGAGAAGTTCTTCACTATGCTCTTTTTGTTTGGGGTGGGGGCGGGATGTGGATTTCCAGTGAGATTAGTTTATGATCAGATCTCACCAATGAGGGATATACTTCTCGTGTGGAGCATTTTGTCCCCATGTTTGTGACAATGAGATGTAGTATATTTTCTCCTCTCGTGGGAACAGTGACTAGCTGTTCCATGGCATTTGAATTTATGAACTCCAGGAACCATTGGGCTAGAAAGTTAGGGCTTGAGTAATGTTCCCAGTCTATATTCGGTAGTTGAAGTCACCCAATATGATGGTGTTTGGAGATACATTTATACCCTCCAGTGTCTTCAGGAAGGCTGTGTGGGGTTCCTGAGTTTGAGAGGGTGGCCTGTAGCATGCTACAATTTGTAGAGCAGTTTTGCCTATGGTTAGTTGCACCTGGATGGTTTCAAGCTTAGTGCGTTACCAACCTGGAGGTGTGAGTATCCTTTATGAATATGGATACACCCCTCCTTTGTGGTGTGGTCCGGGTTTTGGGGCCGGAACGCATGATATGAGGTAAAACCTAATAGTGCCGGGTGCTCTCAGGAGCCTTGAACCAGGTTTCAGTTACAGCACAGACATCGATGTTCTCCATACTGAGAAGGGCCTCGAGGCGTGCATTTTGAGATTTAGACTTCTGGCATTGAGCAGCATTACCCTCAGTTTCGTCCCATTTTTGTTTTCTAGGGTGGTAGGTTTAGAATTTGAGCCTTGCCTAAAAAAGGCACTATGGGGGTGGCAAGAGCCTTAGCCAATATCCGGAATCCCAGGGTGACAGGTGCAAGCCGCCTTAAGCAGCGTGGCTTGTCAAGCATGTCATCCCAGGCAGACAGACACTGGATCCCCTTTGAATGACACCAGACATTAAGCCAATTGTTAAAGCTGATCATCTTGTCTCTATATTGTGGCATCATTCTTGGTGAAGGAAGGATACTGCTCAGGGTTAGGGTTGTGTTTCCTTGTTCTGATTTCCTGCCAAGAAGTGCATCATATAACTGATTTGTTTGCAGTTAAAAGCATTCTCTAGAGTCTCCTTGCTCTTTTATCTGTTTAAAACTTTTATATGAAGGCTCACTGCTGCTTTTCTGCTGTAATAAGCATTTTTTTCAGTTTTTTTCTACCTAAGTAATGTAGGTAATAACTGTAGCAATGTCCATATTCAGGCTTGTGTTTTGGGCATAGTTGTTTAGTTTGCAGAGGTTGTGTGTCTGAGCACATGTTCCAGGCCATCTTAGTTTAGCAAAAAACATTTATTTCAATGAGAGTGAAGTGTTTATGGTCTTTGGCTTATTGAGGTTAACTGGACTATGGCTTGGAATAAGCACCTCATTGGTTCTTTCGAGATTTTTATTAAAGTTGTTTCAGGTTTCAACTTTCTGTTACTTAAGAAGTTACCCTGTGAGTGTTTCTGCTATTTCACACAGAGCTAATCAGAGGAAGGGCACTAAGCAAAACTCTGACAGAGCTAATCGGAGGAAGGGCACTGAGGAAAACTCTGATCTGTGATACATAACATTAAGTATCCTGTTTTTTGCTTATTTCCACTAGTGGTATTAAAATTGCCTGACTCACAGGGCATGATAAATAAGGTTTTTACTGACACTCTGTTTGAAATTCTTTCCTAGCTAGTTTCACTGTATGTGAGGTATTAACTGGAAATGTTCTCCATTTGTTAAACATCTGTTTGTGTTTGTTTGTTCTGCTCACCTGCCAAGGAGTGCATCATGAAACTCATTAATTTGTAGTTAAAAGCATTCTCTAGAGGATTCCCTGCTCCTTTATCTATTTAAAACTTTCATTTAAAGGCTTACTGCTGCTTTTCTGCTGTGATACACATTTCTGCATTTTTTTTCTGCCTCAGTAGTGTAGGTAGTAGCTGTAGCATTGCTCATATTCAGGCTTGTGTTTTGGGCCTAGTTGTTTAGTTTGCAGCTGAGCACATGTTCCAGGCAATCTTAGTTTAACAAAAACATTTATTTCAAAGAGTGAAGTGTTTATGGTCATTGGCTGATTGAGGTTAACTGGACTACAGCTTGGAACATATAAGCACCTCATTGGTTGAGATTTTTAAGTTGTTTCAGGTTTCAACTTTCTGTTACTTAAGAAGTTACCTTGTGAGTGTTTCTGCATTTCACACAGAGCTAATCAGAGGAACATTAAGCAAAACTCTGATCTGTGATATATAACACTAAGTATCCTGTTCTTTATGAGCTTATTACAACTAGTGATATAACATTTAGTATATTTTATACATATCCACTAATGCATGGTATTAAAATTGCCTGATTCACAGGGCATGATAAATAAGTTTTTACTGACACACTGTTTTAAATGTTTTCTAGCTAGTTTCATTGTATGTGATATTAACTGAAAATGTTCTCCATTTGTTAAACATCTGTTTGTGTTTGTTTGTTCTGATCACCTGCCAAGGAGTTATTATTGTATTTGTACAGTTAAAAGCATTCTCTAGAGGATTCCCTGCTCCTTTATCTATTTAAAACTTTCATTTAAAGGCTTACTGCTGCTTTTCTGCTGTGATACACATTTCTGCATTTTTTTTCTGCCTCAGTAGTGTAGGTAGTAGCTGTAGCATTGCTCATATTCAGGCTTGTGTTTTGGGCCTAGTTGTTTAGTTTGCAGAGGCTGTGAGTCTGAGCACATGTTCCAGGCAATCTTAGTTTAACAAAAGCCATTTTTGCATTTCAGTAAAAGTGAAGTGTTTATGGTCATTGGCTGATTTGGGTTACCTGGACTATAGCTTGGAGTACGCATCTCATTGGTTCTTTCGAGCTATTTTTTTAAGTAGTTTCAGGTTTCAACATTCTGTTACTTAAGGAGTTACCTTGTGAGTGTTTCTTTCATTTCACACAGAATAAATCAGAGGAAAGGCACTGAGCAAAACTCTGATCTGTGATATAACATTAAGTATACTGTTTTTTGCTTATTTCTACTAGTTATTTATAGCACTTTTATTGTCTGTTGCACACCTTCTACTATATTTTATAGCTATAAACTAATCTGCACAGTGGTACTAAAATTGCCTGACTCACAGGGCCTGATAAGGTTTTTACTGTCACACTCTTTGTAAATCTTTTCTAGCTACTTTCACTGTGTGTGAGGTATTAACTTGACATTTTTTTCATTTGTTAAACATATGTTTGTGTTTGTTTGTTCTGATTTCCTACCAAGGGTGTTATCATATAACTGATTTGTTTGCAGTTAAACGCATTCTCTAGAGTCTCATTGCTCTTTTATCTGTTTAAAACTTTCATTTAAAGGCTCACTGCTGCTTTTATGCTGTGATAAAAAGTTCTCACGTTTTTTTTCTACCTAAGTAGTGTAGGTTGTAGCTGTAGCATTGTCCATATTCAGGCCTGTGTTTTGGGCCTAGTTGTTTAGTTTGCAGAGGCTGTGTATCTGAGCACATATTCCAGGCCATGTTAGTTTAGCAAAAGCTATTTTTGCATTTTAGTGAGAGTGAAGTGTTTATGGTTATTGGCTGATTGGGGTTTCCTGGTCTAGAACTTGGAGTAAGCACCCCATTGGTTCTTTCGAGCTTTTTTTAAAGTTGGTTCAGCTTTCAACTTTCTGTTACTTAAGAAGTTATCTTGTGAGGATTTCTGCCATTTTGCACAGAGCTAATCGGGGGATGGCACTGAGCAAAACTCTGATCTGTGATATATAACATTAAGTATCCAGTTTTGCTTATTTCCACTAGTTATTTATAGCACTTTTATTGATTGTTTCACACCATCTACTGTATTTTATAGCTATAAACTAATCAGCATGGTTGTATTAAAACTGTCTGCCTCACATGGCCTGATAAATAAAGGTTCAACTGTCACACTGTTTGTAAATATTTTCCAGATAGTTTCACTGTGTGTGAGGTATTAACTGGAAATTTTCTCCATTTGTTAAACATTTGTTTGGGATTGTTTGTTCTGATTTCCTGCCAGGGAATGTATCACATAACTAATTTGTTTGAAGTTAAAAGCTTTCTCTAGAGTCTCCTTGCTCCTTTATCTATTTAAAATTTTAATTTAAAGGCTCTCTGCTGCTTTTATGTTATGATAAAAATTTCTGAAGTTCTTTTTCTACCTAAGTAGTGTAGGTTGTAGCTGTAGCATTGTCCATATTCAGGCTTGTGTTTTGGGTATAGTTGTTTAGTTTGCAGAGGCTGTGCATCTGAGCACATGTTCCAGGCCATCTTAGTTTGGCAAAAGCTATTTTTGCATTTCAGTGAGAGTGAAGTGTCTATGGTCATTGGCTGATTGGGGTTTCCTGGACTACAACTTGGAGTAAGCACCTCATTAGTTCTTTCAAGCATTTTTTAAAGTTGGTTCAGCTTTCAACTTTCTGTTACTAAAGAAGTTACCTTGTGAGGGTTTTTGCCATTTTCCACAGAGCTAATCAGGGGATGGCACTGAGCAAAACTCTGATCTGTGATATATAAAATCAAGTATCCTGTTTTGCTTAATTTCTACTAGTTATTTATAGCACTTTTATTGTCTGTTGCACACTTTCTACTGTATTTTATAGCTATAAATGAATTTGCACTGTTATATTAAATTGTCTTACTCACTGGGCTTATAAATAAGGTTTTTACTGTCACACTGCTTGTAAATCTTTTCTAGCTAGTTTCAAAGTGTGTAAGGTAAAAACTGGAAATTGTCTCCATCTGTTAAACATCTGTTTGTGTTTTTTTCTGATTTCCTGCCAAGGATTGTATATGTAACTGATTTGTTTGCAGTTAAAAGCATTCCCTAGAGTCTCCTTTTTCTTTTATCTGTTTAAAACTTTCATTTAAAGGCTCACTGCTGCTTTTCTACTCTGATAAACATTTCTGCAGTTTTTCTACCTAAGTAGTACAGGTAGTGGCTGTAGCATTGTCCATATTCAGGCTTGTGTTTTGGGCATAGTTGTTTAGTTTGCTGAGGCTGTGTGTCTGAGCACATGTTCCAGGCCATCTTAGTTTAGCAAAATCCATTTTTTGTATTTTAATGACAGTGCAGTGTTTATGGTCATTGGCTGATTGAGGTTACCTGGACTATGGCTTGTAGTAAGCACCTCATTGGTTCTTTTGAGTTGTTTTTTTAAAGTTGTTTCAAGTTTCAACTTTCTGTTACTTAAGAAGTTACTTTGTGAAGGTTTATGCCATTTCACATCCAGCTAATAGGAGGAAGGGCACTGAGCAAAACTCTGATCTATGATATATAACATTAATTATCCTGTTTTTTTGCTTATTTCCACTAGTTATGTATAGCACTTTTATTGTCTGTTGCATACTTTGTACTGTATTTTATAGCTATAAACTAATCTGCATGGTTGTATTAAAATTGTCTGCCTCACAGGGCCTGATAAATAAGGTTTTAACTGTCACACTGTTTGTACATCTTTTCTAGCTAGTTTCACTGTGTGTGAGGTATTAACTGGAAATGTTCTCCATTTGTTAAACATTTGTTTGTGTTTGTTTGTTCTGATTTCCTGCCAAGGAGTGTATCTTATAACTGATTTGTTTGCAGTTAAAAGCATTCTCTAGTGTCTCCTTGCTCTTTATGTGTTTAAAACTTTCATTTAAAGGCTCACTGCTGATTTTCTGCTGTGATAAACATTTCTGCAGTTTTTTTTTCTACCTAAGTAGTGTAGATAATAGGTGTACCATTGTCCATATTCAGGCTTGTGTTTTGGGCCTAGTTATTTAGTTTGCAGAGGCTGTAAATCTGAGCTCACCTTCCAGGCCATCATAGTTTACCAAAAGCCATTTTTGCATTTCAGTGAGAGTGAAGTGTTTATGGTCATTGGCTGATTGGGGTTACCTGGACTACAGCTTGGAGTAAGCACCTCATTGGCTCCTTCGAGCTTTTTTGTAAAGTTCATTCAGCTTTCAACTTTCTGTTACTTAAGTTGCCTTGTGAGTGTTTCTGCCATTTCACACAGAGCTAATCATAATTAATCCACTAATTATTTATAACACTTTTATTGTCTGTTGCACACTTTTTACTGTATTTTATAGCTATAAACTAATCTGCATGGTTGTATTAAAACTGTCTGGCCCACAGGGACTGATAAATAATGTTTTTACTGTCACACTGTTTTTAAATCTTTCCTATCTAGTTTCACTGTGTGTGAGATATTAACTGGAAATGTTCTCCATTTGTAAACATCTATTTGTGTTTTTTGTTCTGATTTCCTGTCAAGGAGTGTATATATAACTGATTTGTTTACAGTTAAAATCATTCTCTAGAGTCTCCTTGCTCCTTTATCTTTTTAAAACTTTCATTTAAAGGCTCACTGTTGCTTTTCTGCTGTGATAAACATTTCTGCTGTTTTTTTTCTACCTAAGTAGTGTAGGTAGTAGCTGTAGCATTGTCCATATTCAGGCTTGGGTTTTGGGCCTAGTTGTTTAGTTTCAGAGTCTGTTTGTCTGAGCCCATGTTCCAGGCCATCTTAGTTTAGCAAAAGCCATTTTTGCATTTCAGTAAGAGTGAAGTGTTTATGGTCATTGGCTGATTGTGGTTACCTGATCTACGGCTTGGAATAAGCACCTCATTGGTTCTTTCGAGCTTTTTTTAAAGTTGTTTCAGATGTCAACTTTCTGTTACTTACAAAGTTACCTTGTGAATGTTTCTGCCATTTCACACAGAGCTAATTGGAGGGAGGGCACTGAACAAAACTCTGATCTGTGATATATAACACTAAGTATCCTGTTTTTGCTTATTTCCACTAGTTATTTCATACGATTTACTGTATTTTATAGCTATAAACTAATCTGCATGGTTCTATATAAAATTGTCTGCCTCACAGGGCCTGATTAATAAGGTTTTTGCTGTCACACTGTTTGTACATCTTTTCTAGCTAGTTTCACTGTGTGTGAGATATTAACTGGAAATTTTAACTATTTGTTAAACATCTGTTTGTGTTTGTTTGTTCTGATTTACTGCCCAGGGGTGTATCATATAACTGATTTACTTTTTCACCCACCCTCCCTATTGGTATCCTGTTCTTATACTTGGTGGCTTTGCAGTTGCCGACCCCTACTGTATGTTTGACCTGGGACACTGCTCCCCATCTAATGTCATTAGCTTATTCTACCTAATGCAGAGAGAACTTTTGGGAAGGCCACCCAGTTAGTTTCTTAACCTTGAATTATCTTCTGCACCTTGAATTATCTTCTGATCCTCCTTTCTCCCTTTCCACTTTACAAAAAAAAAAAAATCTAAGCTTGCTTCCTGCCTTTCCTGTATCTAGTCTATTCTTTCCTGTAACTAGTCTAGTCCAGATACAGAGTTGGTGTATCCTGGACTGTTTGTAAGCTTCTGAGCCCCCCAAGCCTTTCTGTCTTGGAGGGAAGCCTTCTAGCTTATTAATGGGAGTGGTAAGCACTAGGTAGCCTATCTACCACAAGATAAGTGGTTTCTGGCCAAGAAATTGTAGTTTATTGGCCATTTGGGCAGTTTTTCCATCTCTTTCAAGTTTCTGGTTTAAAAGCCCATGTTTGCACTTGTTTCCCACCTTTCTTGTAACTAGTTTAGTCCAGATACAGATTTGCTGTATCCAGGACTGTTTGTAAGCTGCTGAGTGGTGCTGAAGTCTGCTCTTCAATTTTTTCCTTATATCTAGTAGTTCTCTCCTCTCCTGCACTTTTACTAGCTTATTAGTCTAGCACTTTACCAGACTTCTTGTAGCAATTATTGTAGCACACTAAAGTGCTACCAGCACTAAACGTTCTACAAGGAAACAGCCCCAGTACTTATTATTAATGCCCACCCCTCCAGGCATGGCTAAAGTTCAGTTCCCTGTGCATTCTCCTATTAACCTGGTGAACTTGAGCATCCTGAGGCAATGTAGCAACTGCCTCATGTACACTGACTACCCTCTCCTCTTACCTCCCAACACTCAGACTTGTGAGAGATACACTAATATATTTAAATTGTAAGCCACACACTCTCCAGCCAAGGCCAGAATCACTGGTCAAGAGGAGAAGGTCAACACTCGCACCATACCAAATGGAACACATAGCCCCCCCCCCAGAACACACATCAGCACTGCTTCACATAAAAACACAAACTGCACACCCACCTTTGTGGAGGCTCTCAATAAAAATTTACCCAAACAGCAGAGACCTCCAAGACAGAAACACACTCAACCACCACAACACAACACTAATCACAAGACACATAACTTTCCTAAACAGCGTGCCACTCAACCAAAGCCCCTAAGGTAAAACAGCATGCCCACTGCACTAGTCATAGGTGACTTGATAGTGAGGCACACTGATATCCCACTCACGAGGTTGAATAAGGAGAAAGTAACAGTAAGCTACCTGTCAGGCACCAGGATCCATCACATAACACATGCACTCAGGTCCCTCAACAACAGGAACATATATGACTCTGTCATTGTACATGTGGGTGTGAATGACCTAAGACATACCTCCCTGGACTACATAAAAAGAGACATGGAGGAGCTTTCGGATTATGTAGCCCAGGTGGGTATGGCCCTAGCCCTGAGCAGCATCCTACTATCACCCAGAATAATACCACAGTACAAGCAGAAAATGATTGATTTCAGCAATTGGTGTCATTCTAAGGGGATCCAGTATCTGTCTGCCTGGGATGACATGACTGACAGACCTTGATGCTTTGCCAGAGATGGCCTGCATCTGTCACCCTGGGCTTCCAGATAATGACCAAGGCTCTTGCCACCCATATAGTGCCTTTTTTTTAGATGGTGCACCAAATTACCATCGTGACAGCTACAAACAAATGCAATCTGAGGGTTGCGGCTCAATGCTAGAAGTCTAAATCTCAAAATGCACTCGCTGGAATCACTCCTTAAAATGGAGAACATTGTAATTTCTGCTGTAACAGAGACCTGGTTCAAGGCAGCAGAAAGCACCCCTGCACTACCAGGCTATAACTCATTCCACACATTTCGGCCCCAGAACTTGGACCGAAGCACCAGAGGTGATGGTGTTTCCATATTCATAAAGGATGTGCACACCTCCAGACTAGTAGCCCAGCGTAACGCATGTGAGATACTTCAGGTGCAGCTAACATTGGGTAAGACAGCAATTCAGGTTGTAGACTGCTATAGGTCCCCAACCATGTCCCAAGACTCACACTCCATGTTCCTAAGCATCCTGGAGAATATTAGGGTCCAATATAACACTATCATACTAGGCAACTTTAACTACCCTTCCTTTAACTGGGAAAACTACTCATGTACCAATACACTTGTCCAGCATTTCCTGGAATTCATTAATTCCAATGCCCTGGACCAGCTCATTCTTACCCCCATTAGAGGTAGCAATATCCTTGACCTGGTCATTACTAACATGGTCGACCATTGCTCTACACCAATAGTCAACTCCTCCCTGGTTAGATCTGACCACAAACTAATCACCTTGGAAATCCACATCCCTCCCACCCCCCACCCCACCCCCGCAAAGGTAACCACCATGACTAACTTCTCCAAAGCTAACTGTGGGCTTCTAAAAACAGAGGTGGCTAACTTCATGGCACCCATGCAAATTGAGATCAGTTGCATGACTACCGAATCATACACCAATGCACTGTACAAACACGTACACAAATGCATGGATCCCACCGTACCCAACAGAACCAAGACGCTCTCCTCCAAAAAAAAGGAAGCCAATCTGGTGGTCCCCTGCTATAAACAAGCTCTACAACAGAAGGAGGAAACTGATAGGGAATAATGTGAAGTCCCAAGACTGGAAACACTCCCTTATCAGCCTCAAAAAAAGTTGAGATCCCTCATCAAATCATCTAAAGCTAGCTATGAAAACAGAATTGCAGCAGATAGTAAAGACAACCACAAGGCCTTCTATAGTTATGTAAAGAATCTCCACGGCAATACCCAGATTTGCTCTGAGCTACTACACAATGGTACCTCATATACTGAGCCAACAGATATTGCCAATATACTGGCTGACAGATTCAGTGCCAACTTTACCCCCCCTAAGGAACTAGCAGCAATACCAGCAGATCGCTAGGCACCCAGTATTCCTGCTGCACAGATTAAAACAGCACTGTCCAAGGCCAAGAATACAGATTCTATGGAACATGACAATATCCCTGGCTGTGTTCTACATGAGAGTGAACTGGCACCTCATCTGTGTGCCCTGTTCAATCACAATCTCACCTCAGGCTTTGTCCATACTGTATGGAGCACTGCTAAATTCATCCATCTCCACAAAGGAGGAGTGGCTACAGACCCTGGGAACTTTTGCCTCATTAGTCTGATGAGTCTGATATGCAAAGCTATGGAACGCCTCATCATGGACCTAATAAACAAGGATACAGGGAATTGTCAAACTCTGGATCCCACACAGTTTGGTTTTGTGAAGGGTAGATCATGCCTGCTCAACTTAGTCAACTTCTTTGAGTCAGTTGCCAAAGTTGTGCATGAAGGCAAGGTGGTTCATACAGCCTACCTTGATCTGGCCAAGGCATCTGATACCATTCCCCACTCAGGAATCATAGAAAAGCTCACTAAGCTAGGCATCAACGCCTATATCACTAGGTAGGTTGCAAACCGGCTCACAGGTAGAACCCACCGTGTGAAAGTAGCTGACTCCAAGTCAGAATGCCAACCAGTTATGAGTGGAGTCTGAAAGGGTAGGGTCCTGGGTCCTCTCCTGTTTGGCATCTACCTCTCTGAAGTCCAGGCCAACACAAAGGGACTCTGGCTGACAGAGTTTGCAAACAATTGCAAGTTGGGAGCCATTATTAACTCCCAGAGTGATGCTGACATCCTACAGAAAGAAGGTCATCACTGAGACCAATGACTGGTGTCAGAACCATGGTCTTAAGCTCAATGCCAAAAAATGTGTCATCATCCCCTTTGGGAAAAACCTGGTTCCCATGAATTACCACATTGATAGTAGTCCACTGAACACAGAAGGCATTATAAGAGATCTGGGAACACGGGTTGATAGCAACCTCTCTTTTGACCACCACATTGCCACTGTGGTCAGAATGTCCTGCTATGTGGCACACCTCATTACTAAGGGTTTTGCATCCAGGAAGAAAGAGGTCATTGTCTCCCTCTACTCTTCCCTCATTAGTCCAATCATTGAATACAATGCCCCATTTGGCATGTACCTCACTAAACACCTGCAACAACTGGAGAGGCAACAAAAGTACCTCACAAAGAGGATCCTAGGCCTTAAACATTTGTCCTATATGGACAGACTAAAAAAAACTCCAACTATTCTCTGTCTCATATTGTCTACATAGAGGTGGTCTCTGCTTGACTTACAAAGCCATGTCTGACCCAACTGTGCTAGAAATGCTACATCTAAAGAAATCCCACCCTCCACACCACACCCTCCAGAGACCTCAACCTCATTTCCACAATCAGCAGAACATGCTTGAGGGACAGGTTCATAACCCAGAGACTGCCCACGCTATGGAATAGACTTCCCATTCATGTCAAGCAGAGCACCTCACTGGCCCTCTTCAAAAGAAATCTTGATGAGTGGATGGGAAATAGAAAATTCACCCCATGAATCACTCCAGTGGCTTTACTTGACAGAGGCACTGGGAACTAAGGTCAGGTGGCACAATGCCAGGATACTCCTGTGGGCTAGGCTTGTAAAGGCCCCAGGGCCATTTGCCTAGTACACACCTACGAAATTATGAACCTATGAATCTGCTTGCACTTCCATACTGGATCTGTATGTTAGGGCTGAAGTAGAGGTCACTCAGTAGTCACTCCTGTTTTTTAATATCCCAACAGAAAAATATAACTAGGATCACCATGGCTTGTTATTAGGCAGGGGTGATAAAGGACCATATCTTCTATGTGGAACTTAATACAGATCTCTGCATTTCTTCAAGTTTCTCTATGAACAGGTGATTTTGCCAGTGATTTCACAAGTAATAAGTTACTATGAGGTACAACACTCATAAACAGATGCCAGGAAAGTAAAGTTGAGCATGTTGACCTTAATACTACTCCTTCAACGTAACTACAATAGTACTATATACTTTGTTTTCTCCAATCTGTTATAAGTATCCATTTATGTTTTATATATGTTTCAATGGCTGTTATTACTATGTTTCTTTTGTTCTAATTGGAATGTTATTACTATGTATCTTTTGCTCTGTTATCATTATATGTCAAGATCAATACTGTAACTCAATTTTATGTTTACTTGTGGAGCCTTTCTCCCCAGGCCCCACTGAAAAGGGGCCTGTGTCCAGTCGGAATTTCCTGGTAAACAAATGTAAATAAATAAATAAATAAAAGTTGTGGAAGTAAACTTACCGTAAAAGTTGATGTTCTAATGATCACTGCTGCAGTAGCCTTAGCTATATGGGTTATATCACTGGGGATATAACAGCCAGCCAGCTTCGAAAGCTTCAGGGCATCTTCCACAAGCCCAGACCATCAGTGACCTGACTAAACAGGCAGGTTTGGGCACCAAGTCCTTCAGAGTTTTCATGCCAACAGAGAGAGAGAGAGAGAGACACTGAGCTCTAAAAGGACAATGCTAAGAAAAACAAAAAAATATAACATCCACACCCTGGCATAAATAAAACACCATAAAATAAGGGGATGGAGAAAGAGAGAGAGTGAGTGAGAGAGAGACAGAGAGAGAGAGAGAGAGAGAGAGAGAGAGTGACACTTCAACAGTGATCATTCAAATATCTACTGTTATGATAAGTTTACTTACACAAATAGACTATGTTCATCATATTGATTACTGTGAAGTAGTCTTAGATATATGGGTAGATTATCCTAGCTTATTACATTTGGTAGGTGAAACAAGAAGGGTCAAGGAGCCCCTTTAGAATGGTCATTGCAAAGCTTGATCTAGTCCTAGATAAAGAGTCAAGCTTGTAATGCTTTGTAAAGTATGGTCAGAAGACCAATTTGGCTACTTCTAGAATACTTAGAATTCAACCCTTTCCAAAAAGCCAGAGATGAAACCAAGGCCCAGGTAAAATGGGCATTGACCCTGCCCGGAAGAGTTTTATTTTGTTGAGTATAATGAAAGGTAATAGCCTGAGACAACCATTTGGAAACAGTCTGCTTTGACACAGTTTGTCCCTCTCTCTTATCTTTACAAGAAATGAACAATTGATCCACAGATCTGAATGATTTCATCCTGTCAAGATACTACCCAAGTTGTCTACAGACTTCCAAGGTATGGGGTATCTTTTCTCACTTATTTATAGATTCAGGAAAGAAAATGGGGAGATGGATAGTTTGGTGTAATGTAAAATTGGATACCACTTTAGGCACAAAAGAATGATGAATTCCCAAAGAAACCTGATCTCTGTAAAAATTAGACAGGGTTGGCTTACTGTAAGAAACTGCAACTCACATACCCTTCTTGCAGAGATCAGAGCAATCAGTAAAACTGTTTTCCATGTTAACAACCTCAGGTTAACCAGATTAGCTGGTTCAAATGGACCCAGTGTTAGTGAGGGGCCACAGAGTTTCTTGGAGACCTCTTATGCAAAACCCTCTCAAAAATATTTGGGCAAGAGAATGCACTGAAAGAGCAGGATCCATGGGCAGACACACTGAAATGGCTGATGAATGAACCTTAATGGAGGAGTAAGAAACACCATAGGATACCACTTCACACAAATATTGTAAAATAAAAGAACAACTAGCTGGGTGCTGATTATGTTGTTGGCACCAATGAGAAAACGTTTTCCATTTACTAACATATGATTTTCTAGTAGCAGGCTTTTTTGCCTCCATTAGTACCTGATGCACGTTCTTAGCAAATAGGTGCCTAAAGGGAATTAAGACCCTATCATCCAGGCAATCAACTGTAGCTGATTGGATTTTAGGTGTATCAAACACCCCTATTTTGTGTGAGTAGATCCAATCTGTGAGGAAGTTTGTGGGAATTGCCATTGTCAATTTCCAACAAAAGGGAGAACCACCATTTCCTGGACCAGAAGGCAGTCATAGTTATGATCGTGGGGATTCCTTCTGAATATCCAGAAGTACCCTGGATGTCAGTGGAAAGGATGGAAAAGCATATAGGAATATTCTTGCCCAAGGAAAAGAAAAAAGGCATCTGTCTTCCAAGCCTTCTTTCATCGAGTCCTGGAGTAGAATCTTGCTAGCTGATTGTTCGGTGTAGAGGCAAATAGGTCTACTTGAGGAACTCCTCACAGATGGATCAAGTCTTGGAAGATCCCTTATCTAGTTTCCATTTATAAAGTCCTGCCCTTGTCCTCCTGCTCAGCCTGTCTGCCACAATATTGCTCTGACAGAATGTAGGATACATGTAAAGTGAGACTGTGCTGTGAAGCTATATCCCAAGCTAACATGACTAACCTAGAATGGGGGTATGACCTGGTTTCCTCTTGCTTGTGATACACCACATGACTGTAGTATTGTCTGTAACAACTTGAAGAGGTCCTAGGTACCAAGGGTGATTCAGAGAGTTGAGTTCCTTGATCAGAGCAAACATCTCTTTTATATTATTGTGCTGGTGTCTGTCCTGTGTGTCCTATACACACACACAGCACTTTTATCCATCCTGAAACTGCTCCCCAAGCAAAGTCTGAGGTGCTGTGGTGACTGACTGCTTTGGAACAGGGAGGGAAAAATGGAGACCCATATGTAAAGATATTTGCTGTCTCCATCAAATGATTATTATTCTGACAAACCATAGTACTGGGATTTGAAAAGACAAAGGAGGTTGGTGCTGGGACCAAAGAGATAGTATTGTACCTTTCTTATCCAGAGTCTTTCTACAGGTATCATGAGGATTATAGATGCCATGGCACCTAAAATCCTGAGGTATTCCCTCAAAATGTCCAAAGTCTCAGTGAAAAAGCCTAGAAATAGACCTTGATAAAGACCTATTTTTTCCTGTGGAAAAAAAATTCTTTCAACTGAGGTGTCTACCTGAAACCCCAGGAAAACAATTCTGTGTGATGGAGTCAAAAAGGATTTTTTTAATGTTCTCTTGGAATCCCACCTTGTGTAAGAGATTTCTCACCTAAGTGAGATATTATGACACTTTGAAAAAGACTCTGCAAAGACAAGCAAACAGTCTAAATATGGAAAAATGTGGATACCCCATAGCCTGTATCCCGTAATGAGCTATAACTGAAGCTAGTCACTTTGTGAGCACTCTTGATATAGTGGATAGTCTAAATAGTTAGGCAGAGAAATGATAATGTGTGATCAGACACACAAAACCTTGAGAAACGTCTGAAGTCTTGATGAGTAGGGATGTGATGATAAGCATCTTTTAAATCTAGTGTAATCAGGAAACTTGAATGAGAAAGAAGAGGTAGCAAGTTGTGAAGTGACATCATTTTGAATTTGGGCACTATCACAAACAGGTTTAGAAAAGAAAGATCCAAAACTGGTTTCCAATGATGATCTTTCTTTGGCACTAAAAACATCCTTGAATAAAAATGGAGCTACTGGGGTGAGAGGAGGAACAATGTCCCTTAAACAGTAATTCTGACTTGTTCTGTACTTGGTTTTGAGAAGTTCCAGAGTTCTTTTTGGAACTCCTTTGCCCTTCGTCTTAAATATTTGTTTACTCTCATTTTGTTGAGAGTGTTTATTTCGTTTGTTGCCAAAATTAGATGAGGGGTTAAATAATACCGTTGAATATATAGAAAGGGAGGGCTGAAAAAGCTTAGAGATTCCCTGAATCAGCTTACTTCTTTTATTACACAGTTTGATCACCTCAAATCATCTGGGAGGGATAATACATCCAGGAAAATCTCCTCAAAACAGTACCAGTAGTCATGGAAGAAGTATCAACTGAGTCGCACATACACTGCAAACAATGAATAGTGACGTGTACAATTGAAGAGACAAAATTATTTAAAGCAGATTCTTCCTCACAAAAAGAAATTGCAGACATAGCATTCCACATACTTTCACAATTAGTCAAAACAAACTCAAATGAAACTGACAATTCAGAATTCTGAAAATCAAAGTTTCAGAAACATACATTTTTCCCATACTTATCAATCATCTTCCTATCCTTATCAGAAAGATTAAGATTGGAATTAAGTAAATAATTAGTGGCAGTAGGATTAACTTAAGCTACAGCTGCTGGGTTAGGTTCTGGAAGAGTATAAACACTTAAAACATTGATGAACGTTATACATCCTATCTGCTTTTTTATGATCAGCTGGCTGACTATTTTAGGAAATTTGCAGGCAGTAATAAACACATCCTCCAAAGCTAGCAAAAATGGAGGAATGGGTGAACATTCTAGAAATTCCTTCTGTAACATCTCATAATATTTTCTGAGGGATTGAGAAACTTCAGTGTTCTCTCATTTAAAACACAGGCACACTATGGAAAAAGTTTCAGAGAAAGAGAAATTCCAGCAGAGAGAATCAAAAATTGAGCTCTCCTCTGAGTCTGAATCAGAAATCTGAGGAGAAAACACTGTGTCTGTCCCTTTATCTTCCTGTCCAGATTCAGAATCTTGAATCTTTTACCAGAAATTACTTTATAACAAGCATCAATAGCCAAGGGAGCCCACAGGACTTTTTGCAGGGGGGGTGCAAACCCTAACCCCTCCCACTTAGCCCCGCCCATGCCCCACCCACACAGCCATTCCAGTCTCCCATTTCTTGGCCATTTCTCCCCAGTTGCCATAAACACTGTTCAAAACTCAGTGTGCATATCGTTGTATGCTTTACTTCTAAAATTATTACTGATATATCGATTTAATTTACAACTTTTATAGCACAAACACTGATAGACATTCGGTAAACAAAGTGATAGTTTTACAATGAAAACAGACTTGGGCATTAAAACTTCTCTACCTTTGAAACATTCAAAGAAAATGTATCTGACCAGTGGTGGGTTAAGTTTACTGTTGGGCTGTTTTCAAATCATAGGCCCCTTGCACACATTTTTAGGACCATACAAAAGTTCTTTGATTCACCTTCCTGACTGTATTAATTATAATATATAATAATCAAATTATATCCCTTGTATAATGTTGCACCACTTTGTTTTAAATTTATAGTTTTGAACATTTTTCCAATAAGCAATGAAACAAAACACATGAACAAAAAAATGACAAACTGCCCAATTCAGAACTTTTCAACTATAAAAAGGCTAGTCAGAATTCTGTCATTACAATCCACCAATATCAGTCAATATGCACAATCTCTGCAGAAGTAAAAGTCATCTGAATAATTCCACATTAAAGAGATCTGAAACTAATGACAAGGTGTTTGCTAGAAAACAACTTTATATTTCAGTGTTTCATCTACAAATTCAGTGTCTGCTGCCCTTGAAGAACAAATTGCCTATGTTAAATAAAAAAAAAATGGTAAGCTGGTATATTGCAGTAAGGAATGGGTGGCAAGCTAAAAAACAGGTACTTAGTTACTAGGCATCTCAGCCAAAGGAAAACATACTCAGGACTGCAGCACCACACCCCCCTTCAAATACAAATCTACATGCTGTGGGAGTAGAACTTATAGCTCTCTGCATCAAGATGCAAGTTTTCTACCTGCTACTAGTACTGCTTTAAAATTCTATATCACGATAGTGATACCATTTGCTAAACAAAACAGTTGCACATTTTAAGCATAGAGCAGCAGTAAACTTCTCTTCCCTTGATGCTCACAATTCCTTGAAAATGCACTTGAACATAAAATCCATCTGATAACTCTGAGCATTTCACTCTCTCTCACACACACGCACACATGCACACACACACACACACACACACACACACACACACACACACACACACACACACACACACACACACACACACACACACACCTTTTAAACACAAACACACACCATAGGTGTCAGAAGCTGTTAAAGGCTGGGGGGGGGGGGGAGACAGGGACACTTAGTGAACTAAAAAGGGTAATTTTTTATAACTATTTGCTACCACAACATAGGTTCACTTGGAGGACATTTTAAGCTTAGCCAATTCCCTTTTGGTGCTTGAATTAACATTTTCTGATTGGTCTTAGCTATTCCCATGGCTGATAATTGCATATTAGCCCTAGTGAGAACAACTGTGATCATACCATAAATAATTTGAGGGGGCCATGTAAGGGATGCAGCATTTAGGAACTGCCTCTATCCATTAGTGGCATGAGGGGAAATCCTGGAGTACATTTTCTATTACCCATCCTTAGATCCAAGTTGCATTTGAATATGGATGGGTGAGCTTTGCTTTATTTTTATAGATAGTCTGTTCCGGCAGTGGTAGCCTCTGTGATATTTATCCATTTCTCCACAACATTCAGTTTAGATACCTGGACTGAGTATTTCTGATGCCATTTGACTTGCTGATGTTCACTAGGTCCATCTGTATTATGTCAGAGGATGCTTTGTATGCCAGACATGTCACCTCTAAGCACTCTGTAGGATACTGAGTATAATAATAAATCTTTGAGGTAGTCCATGCAAGACCTATTGTTTAGGACTTGTATCCTTTAAGTAAGGTATCTCTGAAGATATTCCAATTGTTGCATGGGGCTGGACAGATACATGCCAAAGTGGGCATTATACAAAATGATTGATATAATGACAGCTTTGTAAAGGGGGACAACAACATCTCTAGATCTAGTCACAATCAATTTGTTTATAAGCTGTGCAATATAGAAAGGCTTTATGATGCTGGGCACATGTTGGTCAAAAGTTAGGTCACTGTACACACAAGTTCCCAAATGCCAAACAATTGGATCAGTTCTCAGAGGGCATTGTCATGATTTTGACACCAGTTATTATTTGGGACAAACCTTCCTGCATGATGGTTAAGTCATTTGGGGATTCAATAACTTCTCCTAGCTTGCAGTCATCTCAAACTTAGCTGGCCAAAGCACTTTGGTATTTCCTTTTACTTTTGAGATGTATTTGCCAAACAGAAAGTCTCAGCACTGAACCCTGGGGAACTCCATTGGTAACTGGTCTCTTCCCCTGTTTTGATCTCCTGCATCCTGTGAGCCAAGTTGGCAATGCAGCTGGTGATCTAAGTGTTTGTTCCTACATTATTCATCAATGCAGCTGGTGATCTAAGTGTTTGCTGCTACATTATTCATCAATGCAGCTGGTGATCTAAGTGTTTGCTCCTACATTATAATTCATCAATGCAGCTGGTGGTCTAAGTGTTTGCTCCTACATTATTCATCTTTTGTACTACACCTGAGTAGGGGATTGTGTCAAAAGGCTTGACCAAGTCAAGTTAATGTGGTGTGAACTGTTTTACCTTTATCCATTGCTTTGGTAACAAGAGTAAAGCTTAACATTTTCCCATGATTTTGAACCTTTCGCACTTTCCTCTGGGCTGTTTTCAAACATATTTTTAGGGCCATGCATACATGAATGCATTCCTTGATTCACCTTCCTGATTGTATTAAATTATATTCCTTGTATAATACAGAACACATTAGACTTACTTTTCCAGTAGGCAATGAAACAAAAATGCATTAACCAATAATGACAAAACTGCCGTAGTCAGAACATTCCCATCATAAAGGTCTACTTCCACACACAACTGCATTTTAAATTTATTGTTTGAACATTTTTCCAGTAGGCAATGAAGCAAAATGCATGCACCAATAATGACAAAACTGCCCTATTCAGAATATTTCCATGATAACAGTCTACTTCCACACACAATATATAAATACAGAATCACAGTAGTGTAAGCCATAGGCATGTTGGCTACAGTAACCTTTGTGAGATACTCTGCAGGTGTGGGTATGTCTGTCTAATAGCTTACAGCTTACTGTGAAAAATAAATCAGTACTTAAAATGACAAGAGCTCTGTATCATATACAGCAAAGCAGCAGTCAATCCCCTGCACCCTGACATATAAAATAAGCTCTTTTTAATCAAAAATATTTCAATAAATTCTCAGCTCCTACCTGCATTATGCATGCAATGAACATTTTTGCCAGTCTGGAAAAGGTGGGGTTTACAACTTTGAATCTTGGGGGTACTATAAGTAATTATAGCCTATTTTAAAAGGAGCAGTCAAAAAATGTTCACTTTTTTATTCAAGAAATGTGGGCAAAGCCAAAAATAATGGACAGAGTCCCAAAAAGGAACACATTTTAAACATTCTTTTTTATTTGTAAACCAGGTAAGCCTACTGAGAAAGGTAAGGAAAAAATACCTGCCCCAAAAAAATGAAACGAGCAGCTGCAACTGTCCCAATGCACCTTGCCTTGGTGTGCTGTGTTTTCATAAGTGGTGTGCATATTAAAAGAAAAAGCACTTGTTTAAAGGGGAAAAAACAGCAGTAGGTATCCAGCTACACATTTACCTGAGAAGTCAGTAGCCATTGGCAGCCATCCACATAATTTCTATTATAATCAACCGCTCCCTCTGTTTCTGTTTTTGTTAAACTCTTCTGAATGAAAGAGCTCAGTGACTTCACTTCAGCAAGCTGGTCTTCAGTGTGCTGAAGAAAACACCTTGTGTCTGTATGTTTTTGTATAAATGCATTTGAAGTGCTGAAATGCATGAACCTGATCACTGTATGTTGAAGCAGTACCAGTTTTTGCTATAATTAATTTAAATTGTTAAAAAATATATTTTTGGAAATAATTGCTGCTTGCTACACTTCCTTTTACATCTGGGTAATGCATCTTTTTTTTGGTGTGGGGAGGGTAATATTTTCTGCTCTTTGCTTCACAACACTTGCTCATTAAATCAGAAGCACAGGTGAAAGAACACTGCTCCAGATAGTGCATGCCCTAAGTATATAAAAGCTTGTGTGAAGGCATTTCATTCTTAATATACAGCTACTCTTAACATCTATCAAATCCATAAAGACAGAAAATCAGATGTCAGCTACAACTATGAGCTTTAAAACAGGAGTAAAGTTTGCATACTACAAACACCCATTAACATTGCCAGCAGCCAGTAGCCGAAGTGATGCACACAACCAACAGGTATGCTGGATCAGCCAAACACATCAGATATTTACTTTTCAGAATGTTTTTTTACATATAAATTGGTTGTACTATGAGACGGCAGCTATGTGTCCCAGGTTTCTTTCTCTTTTACTAAGTGCTGTGCAACCATAAAAGTATATAAGTAAGAATGCACCGGGGCAAAGTCAGTCACATGGATGAAGTATGGGGACTCGCTACATTCACAAAAAAGAATGCTTGTAATGAATTCTCGTGCATTCTAAGCAGGTGCATCTTTCAGCATG